>NW_017306838.1:972301-1011999 GCF_000935625.1 Nanorana parkeri
TTTTTTTTTTTTTTTTTTTTTCCTTTTTTACATACTGAGGTGAAATAAATGGAAATCGTGCTGGGGTTTTACTGCTGCTTGGGGCTCCATTAGATTTTGTTTTTCTTATGTGGTTGTTGGGAGATTTTTTTCTTTGCTTCTGCCTGGTGAAACGTCTCATCAGGGTAACAAGTGAAGGGACATCTCCCAGAAGGAGCCAAAGGGGACAGGAAAACCCCAAAAGGGTTCTAAATCTTCTCCACTCTGTTGGAAACCAGAAACAAGTTTTAAGCTTGGCATGCACGTTAAATATACCTAATATTGTAGTAATTTGAGAAATGCAGATTTTAGTGGTGATAGCTGGTTATTTGGGCGAGGTGACAAAGTTGAACCACCTGCTGGGGGGTGGTACCATTTGAGAGATTTGCATTTTCCTTGACAATGGTCCTGTAATGTCAGAGCCTTTAAGGCATGTTTAGGGAAAATCCTGCCTTCCACCTGTTTATCTAAAAAGTCCCACGAGGCATTGCAAGACAGACCGTTACAGGCATGACTCCCTGTTGAGGTATATTGGGATTTGTAGTTAAAGCACAGCTGGAGGGCTGGAGTTACCCACCCCTGCATTACAGGATAGGAAACATCTCCCCAAAGGAAATTTCTCTACGAGCTGGTTGTTACTGCAACAGTCCCCTCAGAAGATTTCATCTTTCCTTTTTGTTCAACTGGATATCTTGTCACTTGGATAAATAAGGGGTAAAATGTTCCCCCTGGGGACACTTGTGTGAAATGTAATACAGTGAGGAAAATTATTTGATTCCCTGCAGATTTTGTAAGTTTGCCCACTTACAAAGAAATTATATATATATATAATTTTTTTTTTTTTTTTTTTATCATAGGTGCATTTTAAATGATAGAGACAGAATATCAACCAAAAAGCTAGACAAAACACAATACAAATGTTATAAATTGAGTTGCAGTTCAGTGCATAAAATTAGTATTTGATCCCCCTAACAGCCAACAATAATTCTGTCTCCCACAGACTGAATATGTGGTTCACAGATTAGCCATGTCAATTTAAGAAGGTGCGCCTAACGACAACTCGTTATGTATATAAGACACCTGTCCACAGGATCTTTCTTCCATTCAAACCTCACCACCATAGGCAAGACCAAAGAGCTGTCAAAGGACATTAGGGAGAAGATTGTAGACCTGCACAAGGCTGGAATGGGGCTATAAAGGTGCCCACACACTTTACAATAATCGCGGGAAATCGTGCGATTATCGTAAGTTGTGTGGAAGCCGTGCGACCTCTACTACTGTAAGGTTGAACAACTTAACTTTCAAACATGTTCGAAAACCCGCCGAGCATCGTACGATGTTCGGCGGGTGTGTAGCATGTTCGTAAGGTAAAAGCCGGACGGGCCGGTGTGCGCAAGCGCACTGCCCATTTGGCATTGTGGTCATCGGAAGCCTGCTCCTCGGGGGTGCGGCTTGCGATCATCTCAAGTACGATCTGCCTGTCCAAGATAGGCAGATTGTAGGTTTTTTTTTTTTAAGTACCTTGCAACCATCGCAAGACAAGTCTTGCGATGGTTGTAAGGTGTGTGTTCGGCCTAAAGGTGCCCACACACCTTACAATTTATCTGCAGATTTTCTGTGGTCAGATGGAAAAAGTGCAACAGATTGGCCCAGGTGGAGATTCCTCCATCCACACAGTTAAGTGTAGATGGAGGAATCTGTTGCACCTTTTTCCATCTGACCACAGAAAATCTGCAGATAAATTGTAAGGTGTGTGGGCACCTTAAGACTATAAGCAAGAAGCTTGGTGAGAAGGAAACAACTGTTGGAGCGATTATTTGCAAATGGGAGGAATACAAAATAACCATCAATCACCCTTGGTCTGGAGCTCCATGCAAAATTTCGCCTCATGGGGTAAGGTGATCTTGAGAAAAGTGAGGGATCAGCCCAGAACTACACAGGAGGAGCTTGTGAATGATCTCAAGGCAGTTGGGACCACAGTCACCAAACAAACATTTGGTAACACAATACACCGCCATGGATTGAGATCCTGCAGCGCCTGCAAGGTCCCCCTCCAGAAGGTACATGTACAGGCCCGTTTGAAGTTTGCCAATGAACATCTAAATGATTCAGAGAAGGATTGGGAGAAAGTGCTACGGTCAGATGAGACCAAAATTGAGCTCTTTGGCGTTAACTCATCTTGCTGTGTTTGGAGGAAGTAAAAATGCTGACTATGACCCTAAGAACACCATCCCTACAGTCAAGCACAGAGGTGTCAACCATGCTTATGGGCTGTTTCTCTGCTAAAGGTACAGGCCGACTTTGTCTCATTGAGGAGCCAGTGGACGGGGTAGTGTATTGTAAAATCTTGGACGAGAACCTCCTTCCCTCAGCCAGAACACTGAATACATACCGCCAAGGCAACAAAGCAATGGCTCAAGAAGAAGCACATTAAGGTCATGGAGTGGCCTAGCCAGTCTCCAGACCTTAATCCGATAGAAGATTTATGGAGGGAGCTGCCAAGAAACCTTAAGGATTTAGAGAAGATCTGTAAAGAAGAGTGGACCAAAATCCCTCCTGAGATGTGTGCAAACCTGGTAAACAACTACAAGAAACGTCTTACCTTTGCTTGCCAACAAGGGTTTCTCCACCAAGAACCATCAAATACTTATTTTGCTCACTGAACTGCAACTCCATTATTACATTTGTATTATGTGGTTTTCTGGATTTTTGGTTGATATTCTGTCTATCATTTAAAATACACCTATGATAGAAATTATAGACCTTACATTTCTATCTAAGTGCAAACTTACAAAATCTGCAGGGGATCAAATTTTCCTCACTAACTTTATACTTATTTTTGGGTTTTTTTGTTTTTTCAAAACCTTAATTTCTGTAATACTGTTTCTCTTATGTAGGAATTAAATGAATTTAAAGAAGTCACAACGTGTGTATTCCCACGGTGAGTTTTTTTAAATTTTTTTTTTTTTAGTCTGTTTTCTTGCAATAGTTTGGGTGGGCTAGCCAAACACACAGATTTATCTAGTCCAGACGAGAAAATGAATAGTCCTCCATCCACACTGTTTATCTGCACTCGGCTCTTCTATTCAAACACTGCTGCGGCTGCCTGAATACCCAAACAGTGACCGTATCTGATAGGATGCAGTGACCAGCCAATTTTCTGCCAACTGAAATTTGAGCCCTGTTTGGCTAGCTGTAACCATATATTTGTAAACTGGTATTTTTTTCTTTTGCTTTTTTAAAAATCCCCCTCCCCCATCCCACCAACATTTTTTTTGTATTGCTCTTTTTACTTGTTAAATTATTTTTTGTTGTCACCACTGTTGATTTTTGCTCTGAATATCAAGGTTATAGTTTTCTATTTAAAGGGTATTTATGGGCAAAATAGAAAAAAAAAACTATTTGGTACATGTTTGCATTATATGCAACATTTATGATGTTTTGTCTCTTTTAAACCGTGGCAGGGAAAAATTCCTGTTTGATCTTTTCAGAAATCCAGTGAGCTGCTATATTCCTTTCTCTCCCGTTCATTGAAGGACACAGGGAACAGATCGGAGATCATGTACTGTAGGGTAATATCGCCACCTGCAGGAGAAGGACGCTAGGCACAAAAAACTAAAGACCAATTACAGCCTAGGGGCGGCCCCTGCTGGTGGCCAAACCCCCCACCTGCTGACAAGTCCCCAGTTTTTTGCCTAGCGTCAGGAGTAAGGAGCTAAGAATTTTTTCTCTGGTATTCTTACCTGCTTCTTCCTGCTTTTTTCAGTAGAATCTTCTAGCAAGTGTTGTCCGGGCGACAGGCTGGATGTCCTGGATCCTTGGAGTCTCCCCTGGACGACCGACGATCGCATGCAGGCTCGCTCCGGTGGGTCAGCTGCGACGGCCCCACTCCGGCGTGGTGGCCTATGGGTTCGTCCCAGGGGGGTGCATATGACTGAGGGTCTCGGCCGCCCAATCACAGTACTCCCCACAGGCTTCTGGCACCGCGACTGCGGTCGGGGGCGCCAGTCCTCCGCAGTACCTGGGCGCCTGATGTCCCCTGCACGGGGTTCCGCATGGATGGTGGTGTCGGGTCTGCGGATGCCCACGTTCCCCGGCGGTATGTATGGCGCTGCGTGGGCCCTTTGGGGGGGGGGGGGGGGGGGGGGGGGGTTGGTGTGGCTCATTCCCTCCTCCTCCCCCTCTTCCCCCTCCGTCAGCTCTAACGTGGGGTGGCTTAGGGGTGTTGTGGTCCTGTGGGGCCTTGCTTGGTCCTGGCCGGCGTGGGGGTCGCTGATCGAGCCCCGGCTTCGTTTGCCCTCCCCTCCCCCCTCGATCTCCTAATGGGGTCACGTTGCTTGCGGCCCTGTGGGCCCTTACCTCGGTCCATGGCGACCTGCGGGTGCTGCTGTGCCTCTCTGGGGCTGTGCTCCCGCGCTGCTCGGGGTAGAGCTGCGGATTCTGTCCCAGGGTGTGGGGGCCGTCTTGCTAGCCGGCCGATCGGTTCCGTCCGCGTGTGCCGGGGGCCGTTACTCGAGCCCCCGGCTTTGTTTGCGGCCTTCTCCAGAGGCCGCGGCCGCCATGTTTGGTGTGGGCGCGTGCGCCCTCGTCCTGACGTCACTTCCGGTGCGCCGCTTCCGGGTCCCTGTATTAGCGCGTCACCCGGCCGGATCGGTCTTTCTCGCCGGGACGCGGTCGGGTGAGGACGCACTGGGAGCCGGGTACTGTAGGAGGGTCGTCTGCCTGCGGGGGTCGGTTGCTGGGGACAACAACGTTGGGGGCGGTGCCTGCTGGGGACTCCCTTGCCTTGCTTGTGGCCCTACTCTGGTGCAGTTTAGTGCCGCGACATGGATTGTGGGGACGGCCTGCCCGCAGTGCCTTGCGAGGGCTGCGACCTCTCTTCAGGGACCTCTCCCACATCCCCCCCTTTGCGCGGCCTGTGCCTCTGCGCCCCTTTCACAGTCTCCCATGGTGCCTGCGGGGTCTTTGGGTTGGGGGTCCGCTGGCGCAATGTTGTCCTGTGGAGGTTTTTTCCTCCCGTATGGAACGTGCGCTGGCGCAGTGCCTTCCACGGAAGCGCATTTTGCCGGCTCCCTCCCCGGTCCTTTCTGGGGATTCTGCGGTAGAGGGGGAAATTTCTGCTGCGGCTGCGCAGCCCGACCTGGGGGACTCCTCCCAGGCGGAGTCTGGTAGATATGACGAGTCGGGAACTGCCCTTATGGTCCAGGAGCGCGAATTGGTCGCAGCCTTAGTTCGCGCTGTGCGGGAAACGCTTAAAATTGAGGAGGCTCCGAGCGCTTCGGCGCTCCCGCCGGTTCCTTTTGGAACGCACAGGAGTAGGCGTTCCGCTAAGGTTTTCCCTTACGTTCCCTTCTTTGATGACTTTGTCTACAAGGAGTGGAAGCGTCCGAGCAAGTCTTTTTCTGTCCCCAAACGCTTCTCGGTTCATTATCCTTTTGAGGAGTCCTTCCTGTCTAAGTGGTCTACTCCCCCCCCGCGGTGGATCCGCCGATTTTCCCGCCTGAACAAGGCTACGGTCATCCCGGTGGAGGATTCGCCTTCCTTTCGGGATCCTACGGATAGGAAGGCGGAGGCGGTGGCGCGTACGATGTACTCGGTTTCTGGGGCTCTGTTGCGCCCTGTGTTGGCTTCGGCCCTGGTCTCTGAGTCCCTGACTGTGTGGATGAAGATGCTGCGTCAGGGTCTTGCAGAAGAAAACGTGTCTCCTGCTTATGTCGATCTGACGGAGCAAGTGGTGCAGGGTCTGCAATACCTATGTGATGCGGCACCGTTGGTTTCCAAGCTATCCGTGTCGGCGGTTACTATTCGGCGCCTCCTCTAGCTTAAATGCTGGTCGGCTGACCAGGCTTCCAAGAAGGCTCTGACGGAGCTCCCCTTTACGGGGGAGCGTCTGTTCAGGACTACCTTGGATGAGATCATTAAGGATCTGACGGGCGGTAAGAGTACCTTCCTGCCTCAGTCGAAAAAGCCTAGGGAACTGCGGCGGAAGCCGGGTCCTTCCTTTTCCGCTCACAAGCCGCCTTTTCGTCCGCCCCCGCCCTCTGAGAAGGGCGGGAAGTTCAACAGGCCGACGCCTTCCCAGGCCGCTAAGCGGCCCTGGCAGCCCAGGAACGCCAAGCCCCAGGGTAAGCCCCCCTCAGCATGAAGGCCTGCCCCCATCCCGGGATTCCAGGGTGGGGGGACGTCTTCGGCTCTTTGCGGGCCGCTGGCTGTCCCGCGTCTCCGACACCTGGGTGCGGGAATTGGTGTCCTCGGGCTACAAGATCGAGTTTCTGTCGCGTCCCGAGGACAGGTTTTTCCCTTCCAACATCCGTCTCCCTCCACAGCGCCTGGCGGACCTTCATGGCGCGGTGGCGGGTCTTTTGTCCCAAGGGGTGGTGATTCCGGTTCCCTCCTCGGAGAGGTTCAGAGGATTTTACTCAAACCTATTTACGGTGCCAAAGAAGGATGGGGTTCGTCCCATCCTGGACCTCAAGCGGTTGAACGTCTTTGTGCGCGTTCGCCGGTTCCGGATGGAATCGATCCGCTCTAGGGGGTGTCTTCGGCTCTTTGCGGGCCGCTGGCTGTCCCATTCTGGACCTCAAGCGGTTGAACGTTTTTGTGCGCGTTCGTCGGTTCCGGATGGAATCGATCCGCTCTGTGGTGGCGTGTCTTCACCAGGGGGATTTCGTGACTTCCCTCGACATCAAGGACCCCTACCTTCACGTTCCGGTCTGTGCCTCCCATCAACGTTGCCTTCGCTTTGCGGTGGGGGATGACCATTACCAGTTTGTCGCCCTGCCCTTCGGTCTGGCGTTGGCGCCTCGGTTGTTCACCAAGGTGCTGGCCCCGATCCTGGCCCTGTTGCGCTGTCGGGGGATCTCGGTGGTGGGGTACCTGGACGACCTCCTGCTGAAGGCGGAGTCGCATTCGTCTCTAGTGGCGGATCTGGCGATCGCTGTTCGGTCATTGGAGGAGTTCGGATGGCTCCTGAACTTGCAGAAGTCTTGCCTGGTGCCGACCACTCGATTGGGAGTATCTGGGGTTGATTCTGGATTCCACCTCGGCGCGAGTTTTTCTACCCCCCGAGAAGCTTCGCTCACATGTGGCGCTGTTGCGGGCGCGTCGGCGGTCGACGATCCGTTTTTGCATGCAGGTCCTGGGCCTCATGGTGGCTTCCTTCGAGGCGGTGCCTTACGCTCAGCATCACACGCGGGTTCTGCAGAGGACCATCTTGCTGATGTGGGACAAGTCCCCCTTGTCGCTGGACCGGTCGGTTCAGTTGTCTCGGGAGGCGAAGGCCTCCCTGGTTTGGTGGCTTCGGTCCCCGTCTCTGGTGTTGGGCAAGTCCTTCCTTCCCATTCGCTGGACGGTGGTTACCACGGATGCCAGCCTCTTGGGCTGGGGGGGCGTCCTGGATGTCTTGTCGACTCAGGGCCGTTGGTCGGCGGAGGAGTCTCGGCTTTCGATCAATGTGCTGGAACTTCGGGCGATCCGTCTCTCCCTTCATTGGACGGGCCGTCTCGGGGGCGGCCGGTCCGGGTTCAGTCGGACAACGCCACGGCCGTGGCGTACGTCAACCATCAAGGCGGCACAAGAAGTGTGGCCGCGGCTCGGGAAGTGGAGAGCATTCTGTCTTGGGCGGAGACGCACTTTCCGGCTCTCTCCGCCGTGTACATTCCGGGTGTGGAAAATTGGCAGGCTGACTATCTCAGTCGCCAGTCGGTGGACCCGGGGGAGTGGATGTTGCATCCAGGCGTCTCGCCTCAATCGGCAGGTCGATCGGTTCGTGGCCAGGACCCAGGATCCTTGGGCGGATGCGGTGGACGCCCTGGTGGCACCGTGGGATTGCTATGGTCTGCTTTACGCGTTCCCTCCACTTTATCTGTTGCCGCCGCGTCTTCTTCGCAGGTTCGCGGCAGAAGGCGTCCCGGTCATCCTCGTAGCTCCGGATTGGCCGAGGAGGGCGTGGTACGCAGATGTGTTTTGGTTAGTGGCGGACGTCCCCTGGCGCCTGTCGCTCCGTCCGGATCTCCTGTCTCAGGGTCCGGTGTTCCATCTGTCTTTACCGTCACTGGCTTTGACGGCGTGGCTGTTGAGAGATCGTGGTCTCTCGGATGCGGTCATCGCTACGATGTTGCGGGCTCGCAAGCCTGTGTTGCGTAGGATTTACCACCGCACATGGAAGGCTTATTTCGCCTGGTGTGAGTCGGTGGGGTTTTCCGCCTCGTTTGTTTTCCGTTGCCAGAATCCTTGCCTTTCTACAGCGTGGTGTGGATCAAGGATTGGCCTTGAGTACGATCAAGGGCCAGATTTCGGCCTTGGCTGTCCTCTTTCAATGACCGATAGCCTCCAACGCCTTCGTTCGCACTTTCGTGCAGGGGGTTACGCGTATCGTTCCTCCTGTTCGCTCCCCGTTGCCGCCGTGGGATTTGAATCTGGTGCTCTCGGTGTTGCAGGATTCTCCCTTTGAGCCTCTGCGTGAAATTCCGATTCTGACTCTGTCTCAAAAAGTGGCCTTTTTGGTGGCGGTCACCTCGGTCCGCAGGGTTTCGGAATTGGCGGCCCTCTCTTGCTCATCCCCGTTGCTGGTCCTGCACCAGGACAAGGTGGTTCTGCGGCCCCGGCTGTCCTTTTTGCCCAAGTTGGTTTCGGCTTTCCATCTCAATGAGGACATTGTCTTGCCTTCCTTGTTTCCGAAACCCGTCCACAGGAAGGAAAAGGCGCTACATTGTCTGGATGTGGTCCGCGCCATCCGTGTTTATTGAGTGCTACAGTTGCCTTTCGGGAATCTGATTCCCTGTTTGTCGTTGCGGATGGGCCTCGGAAGGGCCAGGCTGCTTTGTCGGCCACCATCTCTCGCTGGATTCGCGACGCGATTTCGCGTGCGTATGCCATTAAGGGGCGTGAGCCTCCTTTTTCTGTTACGGCCCATTCTACAAGGGCTGTTGGGGCATCTTGGGCGTTTCGTCATGGTGCCTCCGTTTTCTCAGGTCTGTAAGGCCGCGACTTGGTCTTCTGTTCACACCTTTGCCAAGTTTTACAAGGTGGATGTTTTGGCATCTGCGGATGCTGGTTTGGGGCGCAAAGTGCCGTTTGAAGGGAAAAATTGTTGTTTTTAGTTGGGTTGTTGTTTTCTGTTGGCCCACCCCTCTTTTTTGGTACTGCTCTGTGACGTCCCTACAGTACATGATCTCCGATCTGTTCCCTGTGTCCTTCAATGAACGGGAGAGAAAATAGGATTTTGGTACTCACCGTAAAATCCTTTTCTCTCCGTTCATTGAAGGACACAGGGCCCGCCCCTCTGTGTGGGTGTGTACTCCTTTACTGCTTGTTGCTAAACTGGAGACTTGTCAGCAGGTGGGGGGTTTGGCCACCAGCAGGGGCCGCCCCTAGGCTGTAATTGGTCTTTAGTTTTTTGTGCCTAGCGTCCTTCTCCTGCAGGTGGCGATATTACCCTACAGTACATGATCTCCGATCTGTTCCCTGTGTCCTTCAATGAACGGAGAGAAAAGGATTTTACGGTGAGTACCAAAATCCTATTTTTTGCACTAACAAAGCACCTCTGCTTCACTGAAATTCCGAGCTGTCGTATCCCTATCTGCATACTCCTCCAACTACAGAACACATCCACCTAGTGTTATGGCTTTGATGGGGAAAAATATGCTCTAGTCCAGCAGATGAGAACTGGTCAGGGCTAATAACTCTCAAAGTTCTCCAAATTTTAGGTTGAGTATTTGGAACAAATACTTTTTTGCTGGACAGGCTTGTCCTTCTCCCCCGAGGGTAAAATTGTTAAAACAATCAGGTCTGAACAATCTCGGATTCAAAGATTGACTTTATTACTTGTACGAGGAGACAAGATATCGGAAATCTATATGTCTATGGATGCCATCTGATGGTTCTAACCCATGTAACCCGTGCAATAGGGCTGCATATACATGAGTTAGCCTGTCAGACAAACATCCACGTCTTGTCTAACTATCAAAGCTTGCATCAGTTTTTTAAAGCCTGGGCTGTGAAAAAGTTCCTTATCATAAGTCATTTTTATTGGTTCCCTCCACAGCCCTTACATGGTAGCAAAAGATAAACTTCAGTATTGCATACTACAGAGGCGTTACATTTGTTTCTGATATTTTGCTAGCCTAAGCATTCTAGCGCATGATTATACAAGTAAACTTAGAGGTAATTTTTCCTGACAAATGCTCTTTGGAGGAAAGAGTCAAATCTCTCCAAAGGGCTCTTGTTGATCTTTGGGGGGGGTCATGACCAATGTAAGTGCTTGGGGTCGGGGTGCCCATCTGGAGTTTGGTTAAGGGAGGAGGCAAGCAGATGCTCCAATTGGAGGCAACTGTGGGCAGTCTGGGAAGCCCTTCAGGTTTTCAATCAGTGTCAGGGCTCACCATCTTCAGATCCTATCCGACAATGCCACAACAGTTGCCTACCTTAACAAGTAGGGAGGTACCCGGGAGTCATTCCCTTTTTTGGCAAATCAATTTTCCATTTGGGCAGAGACTCATCTCCAGTCTGTCTTGGCCATTCACCTAAAAGGTTTGCTAAATTTGGTGTTGGACTTTTTGTGTCGTCATAAAGTCAGGGAATCGCTTGTGTTTGAAACTCTGTCCATAAGGAAATGGGGCAAGCCCCAAGTGGACCGGTTGCCTCCCAGTCAAACGCACAGGTAAACAATGTTCTCTGCCCAGAAGGGAAGTGGTCCCGATTTTGATGGATGCGTTCGCACATCCATGGTCCTTCCAACTGTGCTACACCTTCCCTCCTTTTTTTAGTTTATTGCCCCTAGTATTCAGGAAGTTCAGGGAGAAGAGTGCTATGCTCTCATGGCTACCTTCTGGACCAAGAGGCCTTGTTTTTGGTCCTGCAACATTGTAGGGTGAGCGAGATCCAGGCATTCTATTAAAGTACCTTATTTTCACGTTTTTGATTGATCTTGAAAACTGGGTTTTTTGCTTAAGGTCTCCTAGTTTTCATAGATCCCAGGACATTGTATTACACTCTTTCTGCTCCAGGCCCGCTAATGCGAAGGAACAGAAGTTTAATTTGAGGTTAGAAATGCAGTTTTGAAGTACTTGGATTTTACCAAAGGCTTCGGGAAATCCAAAGCTTTTTGTTTTGCGTTCTGGAAAAAAGGGCCTGCAGGCCTCAAACACTGTTGCTAGATTGATCAGGCAAGCTATTGCCTTAGCTTATAGTGCAATGGGGAAGGTTTGCCCTTTTTGGGCCCTTTGCTCATTCAACCAGAGCCTTAGCCACCTCTTGGCAAAGGGTCGGGACCACTCCAGAACAAATCTGCCGTGCTGCCACCTGGTCTAACTACTACACCTTCTGTCGACATTATCAGTTGGACCTCCTCTTGGCTCAAGATTTTGGGAGAAAGGTCCTACAGATGTCTTCCCACCCTAATGGGCAAGTTTCTCTCTCATCCTGGAAAGACGAGAGAAAATCGAAGTTGGACTTACCGGTAACTCTGTTTCTAGAAGTCTTTCCGTGTTGTCAAAATACTGACTATCTGAGGGTCCGCCTTACAAAGGCCTGACGTGTTTGCGTTTCCTGCCTCTGGGGTGGACACATGTACTGCCCTGGAAAGACTTCTAGAAACCGTTACCAGTAAGTCTCACTCCAATTTTCAGCTCAAACAGGAAATCGGCAGATTACTGGATTTCTGGCAGGTAATTGCAGCTTTCAATCTGTACTTGCAGCTTTTTTATTTTGCCATGAATTTAAGGGATGATCGTTTTTCTATTCTTAAAGCATGAGCACACTGTGCTGTCATAGTAGGGATCAAATAATGAAACATAAGTTGCTCTTTTCCTAATCCAAGTTTTTTTTTTTTTTTTGAGCAATTTAGTTTCTCATAAGATCTAGTCCCCCTTTTTTCTTTCTCTTTCCCTTTTCTCTGTTTTTGTTTCTCCTTCTTTTTTTTTTTTCTTTTCATAATTAAGTAGGCGACACTGAAAAAATTCAACGGTCTGTCTTTTCAGAGTACTGGATACCAAACTTATGGCAACGACACAACCTTTTAAGGTAACATCCCTATATTTTAGTGCTTGTATCACGTGGTTTTACTAGAGTGGCTCCATTTTACAAGGTTTTGCATTTAGTTGAGGAGCAGAAGCAAAGAACCACAATAACAAGTATAAGAGCAATTATGTATGAATGCATAGTCTGCTTCAGGAAGCATACATTTTATCCTAAAATGTAATCCCTGCCAAAACTTTAGTTTTACATTAAGCAGAGGATTAAACTTCTCTAAAAATGTAATTACTCCAATTAATCCATTGAAGGATTTAAATGACCTTCTGTCCCAGTGATGGGGTTGATTTAGTGTAGAATGCGCTCTGATTTTGGGGTGCCTTAAATTACTGATGAACTGAATCTTAAATAAGTGTCGGGTTTATTTACAAATAGGGATATACATACAGTCTACTACAATTAAGGGAATTGAAAGGGGAATTGGGGATAGGAATTGAGGTTAAGGATCCTGCAGCTAGCTACACCATTCTCTGTCTCTGTCACACATGCCATGGGTTTTTCTCTGCTCTCAGGACACGCCTCTCCAGCAGGTCTCAGCGAATCACATTCTTGATTGCAGAGTTCAGAAAGACTTGTCTTGTCCAAAGGTCTTGCTGGTCAGCTAGATTAGTGTCACACAGGAAGAAGGTTCCATCATATGCCCCTGCCCCCATCCCAGCATATATGCATTGCTGACACAGGTGTGGGCAGTAAATACCAGCAGGGGGTCGGGCTTGCCCCAGGACATGACCGTCCTGGCAGATCTTCATTCCTCAGTGTCCAGCCCCAAGAACGCTTTGATGGTCCTCATTTACATATCAGCCACCTGCTGATTCCATTCAAGATATCAAGGAACCTTTGCATCAAAGCTGTATCATAGATGTCAATGTTACCGATTCCAACACTTAGACAGGAGCCAATGGACAGGCTTTCCCATAGGGGCAGCAACAGGGCAGGTTTTTGTTTGGTTCTCCATTGTGGCGTTCCTCCTCACATGTGTCCTGGTGATGGTAGGTAGCAGAAATAAAAAAGAAGGCAACTCTTTGCAATGAGGATACATGGAGCAATGAAACCCTGTACAAGTTATTAACCTTCCCTTCACTAATTTCAAAACTCAATAAAAAAAAGATATGGCTGTAATTGCACAGGAATGGGCTCAAATTTGCCAGCTCTTTCTAAAAGAAATGTTTGAAGACTTTTCTCTCTGTTCCTGTAAATGTGCTAAAATTGCTGTTATTACCAATTGATCGCATTTACTCAAGAGTCTGTTATATCTGTGCACAGCCTGTGGCGTATACGGATTTCATTGCTGTATTCAGGACTTTAGTAGCCAGTTGCTTTCTGACCAATTGCAACAGTGACGGCTGCAGGCTAAATGGTACTGCTTGTCATTGAAAACTTCAATGGAAAGGATAAAATTACTAGTTATCAAGGGCCAGAGCTACATGGGTGATTTTAATATGTTGCTACTGAGTGTTAACGGTTAGCTTGCAGTTACTTCATTAGGCAAGAGCTGCAGTGGAGCTTTTTATTATCTCTATATTGCTACTAAAAATTGATTTGCCATCCACTTTTAAATCTGCAGATTTTGTTTTTAAAAAAAAGGCAATCCTGCCATTTTAAGATCTTTGTTCAGACAGTCCCTGTTATGAAGTGACAACGGGCTTGCTGGCCAGTGTTGCGCAGTCATGGTCCACTATTTGTCACTAAGTAAGCAAATCCAGGGCAATGTCAATCCTACACTATGGAGACCATGGGTGTACACTGGAAGTGGCTGAAAGGTTGGAGATCAGCAGCAGAGTTGCAAAATTGGGTGAAATCTGCATTTTATTAAAGCAAAAAAAAAAAACCTGGGAAGTGGTTAAATACATATGGGTAATTTTATCAAAACTGAAGCAGGCAGAATCTGGAGCAACTGTGCATGGCAACCAACCAAGTGATGTCGGCCTTTCCTCCAGTCAATAAGTTGTGTCTGCATCATTAAGCAGAGAATACTCTTTGGAACACGGCAAGAACCACACCGTAATCTCCATTTTATGACCTTGTAAAATAGAGTGCAGTGTGTGATACAAATTGGCCCCTAATTGCTGGCCCTTTTTATTTTTCACTAGAGTCCTGAAACTAGTTACACAAATACAATTTTTCCTCAAGTCAGAGCTCTGGCCCACTATTTCATAATTTTGCTGTATCATTGTTAGGATTGGTGGCCTCACCAACAAATAGTAAGATGCTGGAGGAGAAGGCACAATTTGTCTATTGTTAACGTGAGCATCCTGGGTTTAACTTAGGGTGCTTTCTACAGAAGTGTAGATGCTCATGCATGATATATCCAGTAGCCTAATTCAGAAGTGCTATTTTTTAAAGTAGATTTATCCCCCAAACAATTTTTTTCCTGTTTGATATAGGGAAGTGTTTAAAATCTGTCGGGTTATGTTTTGCAGTGTTTTCACTGAGTTTTTTCCTCCCCTTGTGCATACAGTACAGGATGTTAGAGTCCATCAAATTGGGGGACTTCCTTTCTTAGACATCCCCAGAACAAGTGTCCCCATGGAAGATTTTCCATCTATTAATGTTCTGGAGACAGTTGCAAAATTTGGGATTCACCATATCTTTCTTTTGTGAAGCGAGCCATCGGGACAGAGGGGTAAAACTACTTGGCCAGGACAGAGATTGCAAAAAATAGAAAACTCGGTGTATAAGCACATATTGTGTTTGGTTAAGTACAGTAACCCATATGAAAAAAGTAACAGAATGGCTTCTGACTGGTTGCTCAGGCTGACGTGACACATTTTTCTTTTTTTTTGAGCAGGTACACTTAAATTTATATTTATATTTTTGTTTTAATATACATATCCATCAATATGATAGCAGCTGAGCTGACCAAAGAAGCATTTGGCTTTAATGTTGAGCGATGTACATCTGGAGTTAATTGTTCCTTCTCCTTTTATATACACCTAGGAAATTATTTATAACACATCCCTTGCTGAATTGGAAAAGAGATTAAAAGAGGCTCCTTTTAAACCTTCAAAAGTTGGTAAGAATTCAAGAATCAGTTGGCTACTGTCAACCTATGCTCATTAAAATATGTAATTGGCTTGTGTTTTAATAAGCTGCATTTTCAATAACCGAGCTCAGCAAGATTTCGGAAAACCATTAAGTATATTTATGGTGTAAGCACTGACCTCTTTTAGGCATATATAATGGGAGTTTGTCAAAATCCATTTTTTTTTTTTTTTAGTCATACTTTACAATGAAAGCATATGTCTGTCTTTACAGCAGTTTTTCAACTTGCTTATTGGTATTATCTTTTAATCATTACAATTGTAATGTACTTTATAGTGCTATCATGACGGCCTAATCTGTTATACAAAGATATATTTAGTATAATGTAAATATACAGGATCTACAGTGGTTGCAGCTTCAGTTTTTCTGCTTAACTTGTGGAGTTGGAAGCGTCTGGCCTAAAGAACTTTAAAACTCTTTAGGCCAGATACTTCCAAATCCACAAGTCTCTGCAGCTTTGAAGTTGCACGCATCCCATTTCGTTTGTTGAGGTCCTGCCAAAGTTGTAGTGCCTCTAGTCTAAATTTAGCGGACAGTTAGTCTGTAGCCAGCCTGAGCTCTGCTGGCTACAGTCTTCTGCATTTGTTGGGTTTTCCCTAAGCTTGGAACATTTTTTGCTCCTTCCTGTTGCTGGGCAATTCATTTTAGTGTTTCCTAAAAGTATTTGTAGTTTTTTTTTTTTTTTTTTTGCGCAAATATACATTTTTTTTTTGTTTGTTGAGACCAGGGTTAAAATGTATTTTTTTTTTCTTCCCCATGGTCAGATAAAAAAAAGTGCAACAGGTTCCTCCATCTTTGCTAAACTTTGTGGATGGAGGAATCTCTCATTGGATCAAGCTTTAGTAAATTTGCAAGGAAGACAAAACCGTGGTGGTACTTGTTGACCGTTCTTTGCTTCATGTAAAGTGTCTTTTTTTAAGAAGGGGGAGGAGGCAAATTCAAACTTTATAAAAGTCTTATGTCTCTCTTAGGCAGTCCTGAAGGCTTTCCAAGCTACAGCACGAACTCTGAGCAACTACATGAAGCCGGTTATGATGCCTACATCACAGGACTGTGCTTTATATCTATGGCAAACTATCTAGGCAAGTGGCTGGACTAACAGGTATATTTCCATTGTCATTATATATAGTTTAATCTCTTGAATTGATGTTTTCTCTCATTAGGTTCATTTTTGAGTCCACCAAAAGGGCACATATCAGCCCGATCAAAGATCATCCGTCCATTTTTTAACAAGTAAGTGATTGAGACTGCATTCTAGTTTTAAAATTTTCATCAAGTTTAAGGTGATAGACATATCCCTTTTTATATTCACACTTATTAAAAGCCATTTCTGAATTGTATATCTATTTTTGTGGTTTCTAAAGTGTACATGGTATACTGCTGTTGATTTGACCTTGATGCAGGTGGTACATAGGAGATGCTTAAGGTTAGGCATGGCTAAATTTTAAACACTGAGCTTCTAGTTACAACCGAGTCTGTGACACAGATGAGATGGCATAAGATCAGTAGATGATAAGCATTGGCCATTCAAGTCCAAATATGAAATTTTGAAGGTAGCTTTCTGATATCATGTTTTTCTTGGGGGGAGGGAGAACATTCAACTAACTGAGCTGAGTGCAACAAAACTGTCATATGAAAAAGAGCGTGCGACCCTTGGAAGTTGCTGGTCTTAGATCTTCATTTAAACAGTTCCTACAGATAAAGATGATCTACAAACTCATAAAATTGACAGTGCATTTATTCCTATAATCTACGTTTTAATGAAAATGCAGACTTGTTGCATAGAAATAGTACACCCTCTACATTCCATTACTTCAGATCCTTAAAATTAGAATCGGGTGTTCCAATTTGGGTACCATCGATTACAACCTCTTTAGGGGGAGTCAACAGGTGGAACCCATTTTATTTAAACCTCCGATATCTAGGGTCTGGTGTAGAGCTGCAGCTAACGATTATTTTCAAAATCTATTAGTTAGCCGATTATTAAGTTCGATTAATCGGATAAAAAATAAAAGCCATTTTAAAAAATGGCTCCAGTGATGGGACTGCTAGTTTGTATTGCGATTGTAGTCCATCACAGGAGCAAGCTTGGAGCGGTGGAAGTAAAAAAAAGTGTAGTGTGCAATATAGTGAAATTAAAGTGTAAAATTATACAGCAATGAATGCAGAATGGCACCGGTTATAGAGGACTACAAAACCCAGCAATAGTACATTATAGCTGGCGGTATTCTGCATTGCACTATTGCTGGGTTTTGTAGTCCTCTATAGCTGGTGGTGTTTGGCATTGCACCACTTTATAATGTATTATTGCTGGGATTTGTTGTACTCTATAGCTGGTGGTATTCTGCATTGCGCTGTATAATTATTGCTGGGATTTGTAGTCCTCTACACAGCGCAATGCAGAATACCACCAGCTATAGAGGAATACTACAAAGCCCAGCAATACATTATACATACAGTGTATAATGTATTCCTCTATAGCTGATGGTACATTGCTCTGTATAATATAACATACAGCACAATGTACCATCAGCTATAGAAGAGTACAAATCCCAGCAATACATTAGAGCACCATGTGTGGGAAAGTGCAGGCGTACCTGAGCATTCTTCCAGCAACTTGCTTCTGAGATCGGGCCTATCTATCTGCCGCTGACATCCCCACACCTGCTCCTCCTTACTTCTTCTGCCCGCGTCCCTGTGCCGATCGTGGATGTGGGCGGGCGGTGAGCTTGAGGTGGGGGGGTGTGGGGGTGCGGGACTGAGCATTCTTCCAGCAACTTGCTTCTGAGATCGGGCCTATCTATCTGCCGCTGACATCCCCACACCTGCTCCTCCTTACTTCTTCTGCCCGCGTCCCTGTGCCGATCGTGGATGTGGGCGGGCGGTGAGCTTGAGGGGGGGGGGTGTGTGTGTAGCGTGGATGCGGGCGGGTCTGGCAGCAGAGAGCGTGAGGTGGGGAGGAGGTGTGGCGCGCATCGGGTGTGGAGCTGTGGACAAGGGCAACTAATCAAAAGCCGATTAATCGATGATTGAAAAAGTTAACTTTTTCAATCGATTATAGTCGATTAGTTGTTGCAGCCCTAGTCTGGTGTTGTCTTTGCTATTGATGTGTGGTGTCATCATTCCAAAATCAAATGAGCTATCTAAAGTTCTCAGAAAGAAGGGTGTGGATACCCAAGTCTTGCAAGGGATTTCAAAGAAAATCTACACGTTGGGCACGTTTTTAATGATTGCCAATTTTATTTAGGACCCCACTGCAGTCTACCTCAGAGTTTACTTTTTTTTTTTAACCCTACAAGGACCCCAACATTTTATTGCGGGATCTGCAGATAACTCTCGCAACAATTAGGGGCAAAGTGTGTGCATCTACATTCAGAAAGAGATTGCACTAGTTAACCTAGGAAAATATGCTCTCATAGAACGTCACAGCAAGACTTAAGTTTGTCATTGATCATGAAGGCAAAGACAAGGCCTTTTGGAACAATGTGGACTGATGAATCAAGCATAAGCTATTTGGACACAGTAGCAGTAGACCTGTTTACTTTATTCTGAAAACAGCATTTCAGGATAAGAGCCCAACTAGCTATCCACAAGGAACTGCTCAAATAGAAGAAATAAAGGGTTACGATCTATATCAGTCAAAGCCCTGATTTGAATCTACTGAAATGTTGTGGGGAGATTTTAAAGGAGAACTATGAGATGAGTGATTTCCACTGACCTCATAGTTCTAGCCGACCTGTGACAATGAGACTGTCACAGGTCGGCTCAGTAGATCGGGAGGTGAGCGAACACATACCAGGTTCGCTGACCTCTCGATCCTGTCATGGCTCTCTGCCGTGACAGGGGGAGGGGCTGGATTCCCCTCTCCAGGGATCCGCTCCGGCTGCGGCGTCTCAGTATACCGCGAGCTGTAGCTCGCAGTATACTGAGCTAAGGGTAACGGGAGGATGCTAGTTTGTGTCCTCCCGTTACCCTAAGGAGAACTATGGGGAAAAACACTGACCCCATAGTTCTCCTTTTAAAGAACTACTTTTATTTTTTTTTTTAAAACAAAAAAACCTTTGTAGTCAAGCTTCCCCCCACGCTGCAAGGGTGAACTGCCTTGGGCTAGGGGCTGGATTACAGAATGCTTTGGCTGTGGAATGGGTCAACAGACATGAGGACGTCCATGTCTAATGCAAGTAAATGGACCTGAATTGGGTGTGGTGATGTCAGTGGGGCTTAGACCGCCGGAGCACTGGGGAGAAGGGACCAAGGGGGTAGCACCACTGCAGGGGTTAATATTTTAGATTCCTGGAGTTACTCTTTGAAATTGGGCAATTTATAAAAGGAAAGCTACAAACTTCTTGCAACTGAACGAATTTTGCATGAAGAAGCTGTTTAAAATTGTGCGAAAATCCTACAAGAAGTAATTCTTGCTAAAGGGGGTAACTAACTTCTTAAGTTAAGAGTGTAGGTAATTATGTTAGACTGTTAACCCTTTTGCTGCCACCACCATATGTTACACAGCAAGGCCCTGTAAGCAAACCTAAATATAAAGCCACCTGATCACTTCCACGGCTGTCAAATGTGAGCCCACCTACAGTATGTGATGGCAATCAAGTTCAGTAAAAGAAATTCAAAGTTTTGGGGGTGTCTTTTTTTCACTTTTTTTTTTTTTAAATACAAGTCCTCCTCCTTGGAGGGCGTCAGGAGGAAAAGGATGGGAGATCAGCTCCTTGCTCATCTCCGTCCAGGCTGTGAATGCAGAAGTGATGTGTATTACATCATCTGGCTGCTATAGCCAGAGAAAAGAAGCTGATGAAGCAGATCTCTGCTTCATCAGCTTCTTTTGGGGTCCACAGGTGACGGGGGTCCTAGAGACCCCTAATGTCTCCATAAAAAGGACCTGTCGGTGTGCCTTTGCTATTATATAGGGGGATTGTTATCCCCCTATATAATAGCAATAGCAATAAGTGCAAAAAAATAAATATAAATAAAAAAAAGTAACATAAAAAAAGTAAAATAAAAGTCACATATAAAAAAAAGGGGAAAAAAACCCCCAAAATGTTTAATTCCCCCACCCCCACGTTTACGCGCCTATAAACGTAAATACGCGTCCGGTGCCCCAGCGCGCAAAAATTACAATTGCGCTACACATGTTACATATCGCCGCGAACGTCGCAGTGAGAGCAATCATTTTAGGGCCATCAATCACTGATAACACTAAACTGATGAGCGGTAACAGCTTTTAAAGCATCGCCTATGGCCAATTTTGGGTATTATCGTTTTTTGAGGTTTCGCGTGCGCATGCAAATTTAAGGCTTGACATGTTTGGTGTCTTTTTACCCGACGTGACCCCATCTTTTATATTTTACCAAAAAATTGGGTAATGAATGTTTTATCATTTAATATAGGGGAAACTTTTTTTAAAAAAAATTCGGTAATTTTTCCTTAATATAGTAAAAAAATAAAAACCCCAGTGGTGAATAAATACCACCAAAAGAAAGCTCTATCTGTCCCCAAAAAAGGGTATAAAATTAATTTCAGTACAGCGGTGCATGACGGAATAAATGTCAGTCAAAGTACCGCAGCGCTGAATACTGAAAAATGGCCTGGATGGGAAGGGGGTTTAACACCGCGGATGTCAACTGGTTAAAGTACATCAATTTTATTTGTAGGTGCAGTTTGAATAAAGAGCTCGTTTTCTTCTACAAATGTGTTTTTAAAAAAAAAAATCAATCTCCATGGTCTGTACTTACTTTTTCTTATGACTGTGTGGAGACCCATTAAGCATTACTGGAACTGCAAGTGTATACAAATAAAACTAATGAAATTACTTGGTTAGGACAAAGTGTCAATGGGCTAAAAGTGTCACAACTGCTGCAGTTAGTATGGGGTAGATGGAGCCACACCCAGCCATGCCGAATTAAAAAGGTAAAGAAGCCTGCAGGGTGAGGGTCTGTGATCTGACAGTGTTTCATGTTGCAACATAAAGCCTGTGACACACTGCACATGGAGCGGTGGTGTGCTGACCTGATCGCGTGCAGTGTCATGTTGTTTTCACTCCGGCCCGTCTGCTTGCATAGCTGGGCGTGCCGAGATGAAAAATTTAATCTTTTGGCTTGCATTTATAAACCCGTGCGTCCGGATGCGAAGTCCATTCGGTTGTGATGCACAAGCTGATTGGCTGAAGATGCCTATCATCTGGCCACACTCGGCTCTCACACTGCATGTGAACGTCCGTGCCTCACAGCTTTGCTTCGCATGCAGTGTGTCCCGGGCTTAAATATGGGTGAAACATGATTTGGGCTCTTGAGAAAATCTCTGAAGTGAGACGGCTACTTCATTGTTAGTCAGCTTTCCATATTTCCTGCCACTGCCAGTTTCTCCGGACTGGTGAGATCTGTGCGCGCGCGCCATGTTCTTTTCAGCAGTTCAGTGTGGAGGAAGCACCATCTGCATCCTGCTCCGGAAGCACCTTGTTGATTTTCCAGACTCCTGTCTAATTCCATTGCCTACCTACAATGACCGGGCCATCTTAAAGCCATTATCAGCACCAGCTGCATGGGTGTAGGAGTATCTAAGGCCTTGCTTCCATTGGACCTAGTTACATTGCTGCTTTGCGTATGCAACCTGCCTTTGCTAAAACAACCTGAGGGCAGTCTTGCTGCTATGGGTGACCTCAGCCCATACTAAAAGTGGTTCTGGGGGAGTTTACTTGGTTTTCCTGGAAGAACTTGACACCTGTCATTTTTGAATCGGGGACCTCTCTATTCTGTCTTAATCAGTGTCTTCCTCCACTTGAGCACGAGAGGCCAAGGCATGTTTTTCCTGGACTTGTTAATGGTTTGTTACTGGAGCATTCTCCCTGCAGAGGTTCGGAATGCTTCCAGTGCCATCTCTGCAAAGTCTTCCACTGATCCTTCCGAGCCCTTAATTTGAATCAGCCTTTTAGCCCACTACCATCTCTGACTCAAGCTGGCACTTTAAGATTTTTCTCCTTTAGCCCCAGGGGCTGAACAAGAGAAATTCCCAGTTTTTCCCCCATTCCACACTAAAGCGTTTGGGAGAATCTACCCTGCTGCCTATTGTAATCTAACACATGTACTTGGTGCTACCCAGGACTTTGCTCTGATGCTGCTTTTTTGCAAAACTGAGGTATGCTGGATAGAGAAGGGGTTATACGGGAGCTGCCTTATAATTTTTCTTTTTGCCAGTGTGCTAAACCTCCTGTAGGTGGCAGTATAATCAAACAGTTTCTGAATTCCTTTTGTGTCTCAGACTCCAAGAAGTATATTTTACTGTACGTACAAACCTTTTTACATTGGTCCTTTTTTAGAGTAAAGCATATTTACACGTCTGTAGATGCTGTATCTGTATGAGCTTTCTTAACAGACCGCTTGCATATTTTTAAACTGGCTGGGTTGTCTTAAAGGGAATTGTTTTCATGAAGAAACATTTACACCAATTGGCCTTAACATTATGAACACTGAAAGGTGTAAAACATTGATTATCTTGTTATAAGGGCACCTGGAAGTGGGTAGGAAATATTGGGCAGCGGTGAAGTTTTTTGTCCCTGAAGTTTTTTCATATTAAAATGTTTACTGAAGGTTTTCAGAATATAACAAAAGAACTAAAACGTAACAGTGCATTACAATACAGTGATGGAACCTCTCAATGGAACTTGGCAATCATTTTACCGGAAGCGTAGTGTGTTGGGGTAAGAGACAATAGCCAGTTTTACAGGGTTACTAATAGGAAAAATAAAATAAAATAGGTTTTAAAGCAGACCATATCACGCGGATAGCATTGAGCTATATTCATCCTGAGTTTTAAAGTGCAGCCATCTCGCCCAGGTCGTGTAAAAAGTGCTATGTGGCCTTACTAGAGTGATGGAGTTCTTCCATCAGACGCAAATGATCCACCCGTGTCAACCACTCTGCCACCGTGGGTATTTGGTTTGAGCGCCAGTGTGTGGGGATGAGAGCTTTCGCTGCATCGAGCATAAAGGGAATTACCGATCTCTTATGAGCGCATTGAAAGGGGGTTAAGATGGAAGAGGCACAGCCAGGGATCCAAGTGTGTAGGTATACCGCTAATGGTGGAAATGAGACGGGTGACATCCCCCCAGAACTGTTGTATGTGCGGGCAATCCCACCATAAGTGAGCATACGTGCCCTGAGCTCCGCATGATCTCCAACACAGCGGGGAGTTTGCCCGGTTGATGGCATGGGTGATGGTAGGTACCCGATACCACCTCGCGAGAAGTTTGAAGTTGACTTCCATCATGTAGCTATCCAGGGAGGCAGAGTAGCACATATGCAGCACCTTGGACCTTTGAGAGGGGGATAAGGGTGTTCGGAATTCCTGTTCCCATTTCCCAAGGTGTGGCGGGGGCTGGTCACCAAATAATTCCCGACAGAATCTTGTATATGACAGAGACCATGGCGTGTGGGAGTCGGTGACCCCAATAATGATTCAAAGGGCAAGAAGTTACCTCTCACTTGTAGTGGCTTCGGGAGAGACCTAACAAAATGTTGTAGTATCTCCAGAAGTCCATTGAATGGGTGCCCCACTTGTCCCTCAGAGCCTGGAGAGGGCAGAGTGAGGTCACTCGGAGGATGTGTTCTAGGCGCAAGCAGTCAGTCCGTCCATGTCGAAAGAGGGGGTCATTATTTCCGGGAGGGAAGAAATCCGTGCCCGTTAATGGTAATAAAACTGAATTGTATGGCCGGTCATGAGCTTTATGTAAGCGATCCCATGTTGTAAGTGTGGCGAGCGTGAGGGGGGAAGTCAGAGGGGACAGTGTCCGCGTATATGGTGGAGTCCAGATACATTCTGAGAGGTGGCTATTACTCAAGTCTACTTCTAATGTCACCCATCCTTTATGGGAGGCATTGAACGTCCAGTCTAGGAGCCTAACTAATTGAGCTGCTTTGTGATAATGTTTAAAGTCAGGTACGTTGAAGCCCCCAGCCCGTTTGTGTCTAGAGAGAATGGAATAGGCTATCCTAGGTTTCCTGCGTTGCCAAAAAAATTTGGATAGTAGGGATCGTAATGTGGTGAAGTACGTTGTGGGGAGGGAGATGGGTAGCATTTGGAAATAGAATAAGATCTTAGGGAGAATCATCATTTTGAGAGTGTTTATCCTACCCAGCTAGGACATGGTTCGGGTAGAGTATGAATTGAGGTCAAGTTTTACTGAATTGAGTAAGGGAATATAGTTGTGAGTGTAGAGATTTAACGTCTTAGGATTAAGGTAGATACCGAGGGAGCGCATGCAGTCATGTCTCCAGAGAAAGGGAAAATGAGGACGTATGCTAAGGCAGTCTGCTCCCCTCACCGTTATGTTCAAAATCTCCGACTTGCCCATGTTGATCTTGAAATTGGATAGTTTCCCATAAGTACGCAATTCAGACAGTATATGCGGGAGTGAGATACGAGGGTCATGAACGTAAAAAAAAGGATGTCGTCCGCATATGCTGCAATTTTGTACTCCATGGTTGGAGAGGATATGCCATGAATGTTAGGGTTATTACGTAGATAAAAAGGGTTCAAGGGAGAGAACAAACGGCGGCGAGAGAGGGCAGCCCTGGCGTGTGCCGTTGTGCAACGAAAAGGGGGGGGACAACATGCCGTTCACTTTGACTCTGGCGGTTGGAGAGGAGTACAGTGCGGTTATCCACGCCAACATCCGGGGACCAATGCCCAGGGAGGTCAGCGTGGAGAACATGAATCCCCAGTCCACTCTGTCAAATGCTTTTTTGGCGTCTGTAGCCAAGAGTAGGACTGGGGAATTCTGTGTATGAGCTAGGTGAATAAGGGACACAGATTTGAGGGCGCTGTCCCTGGCCACCCTCCCCGGGACAAAGCCCACCTGATCCGGATGAATCCATTCGGGCAGAAGTGGGCTAAGTCGGGAAGCCAGGATGTTGGCGTACAACTTAGTGTCCACATTCATCAGTGATATGGGGCCGTAGCTAGAGCAGCAAGCTGGGTCTTTACCCGGCTTGGGAAGGGTAGTGATGTGGGCAAGTAACGATTCCGGACGGAGTGGGGAGGTGGAGTCAATGGAATTAACATAACTACAAAAATGGGGGCTAAGTGAGCCTGAAAACGCTTGAAGTACAAGAGAGGGAATCCGTCTGGGCCAGGGCTTTTGCCTAAAGGCGTGGATTGGATCGCTCGTTCTAATTCAGCTGTAGTGGTGGGGGATTCTAAGGCAAGTAACGTAGCAGTTGGAAACGCAGGTAAGCCTGCCTTTCGTAAGTAAGCAGTGATTTTATCAGAAAGATCCGGACGTAGGTGAGACTGTGATGGGGGGTTGACCTGGTACAAGTCTTGATAAAAGTCATGGAAAACTTTGGCTACATCAGTGGTAAGGTGGGCCATAGAGCCCATAGTGGTCTTGATTTTAGGGATGTAAGTGGCAGAGCGATGTGGTCGCAGAGCGTGTGCTAAGTCTACCAGGTTTATTACCCTGAACATAGAATTTATTCCGCGCGTCAAAGGCACGTTTAGTGTCCGATTCCAGCAGCTCTCTAAGTCGTTCTTGTTTGAGGGTAAGTGTTTGATATGTAGAGCTGTCAGCAGTAATTTTATGAGATATTTCTAGAGAATTCAAACAGCACAAACCCCCTGACATAGAAACCCCATACATGGAGCTCTCCAATGAACGGTGTATCCGTTCATATCAGTGACTGCTGCTCTATCCCGTGGGTACTTTAACCCTGGCTACTCTGTCCCATATCGGGGTCATTTAAGGGAAGCTATGTGGTTTTAAATGTAATGAGGTGATTTATCTCTGTTTTGCAAAGTTTAATTAAAAATGGTTGAATACACTTTATATTACACTTGAATATCTGTTCATTGGAGAGCTCCATGTATGGGATTTCTATGTCAGGGGGTTTGTGCTGTTTGAATACGTTTTTTTTGAAACCCTGGAGCTCAATCCATAATTTGTATTATTCTTTTGCGTTACTCCTTTTCCCCCGCTCTTGTAATATATTTCTAGAGAATGTATTTCGGACAGTAACAGTTGTAGCTGTGCAACCCGATCACTCTTCTTCCTGGAGCCTATGGCAATCAGCGTACCCCGGATCACTGATTTGTGGGCTTCCCAGAGGACTGCAGGGGAAACGGATTCCTGGGCGTTTTCCCTGAAGTAGGTATCTATATTGGCAGCCATGGTTGCAACAACCATTGGGTCGTGGAGGAGGGATTCATTAAGCCACCAATTGTAGCTTCTAGTTGGGGCATTCGCTAAGGTAAGTAAAACAGATACCGGAGCATGGTCCGATAAAGTGAGAGGGAGTATAGTCGCGGCTTGTACCGCTTCTAGAAGGAAGTGGTCTAAGAAGAGCATGTCTAACCGCGAGTAGGAGTTAAGGACAGAGGAGAAGTGGGAGTAGTCCCTCTCACTGGGGTAAAGTACTCTCCATACATCAACCAGGTGAAGACCATGTAGCATTCTGCGTACAGTATTAAGGTGTGATTTAGGGTTACGTGCATGGCCTGTTTGTGTCCATGGATGGGTCCATGCAAAAGTTAAAATCCCCCGACACCATCAGGTGACCGAACGAAAGCTCCGAAGTTTACCCAATATTTTTCTAAAGTAGGAAGCTGGTGAGGAATTCGGACAGTAAACGTTCGCCACAGTATATATAACACCATATAATTCGACATGAAGAAAAAGGAACCTGCCCTCCGGGTCAACCATTCTATCAGTGACCGTGAAGGGAATATCCTTTCCAAATCCTATGGCGACCCCACGCCCCCGCTTGGTAGGGGACGTGCAGTGGTACCAGTGTGGAAAGTACCCAGAGTGCAAACGTAACGCAGAGTCATGAGAGATATGAGTCTCCTGCAAGAAAACCACGTCAGCCCGCAATCTGTGTAGCTCAGCCAATACTTGGTGCTGTCCCTGAAGTTGATGTGTTAGAACCTGACAAAATGGGCAAGTGTAAGGATTTGAGCGACTTTGACGAGGACCAAATTGTGATGGCTAGATGACAACTGGGTCAGAACTCGAAAACCATCTCTTGCGCGAGTGACAGCTAGCTCTGCCTATCTAGAGGCAGAGCCAGCTGTACCCGCCCCCTCCCCCGTCCATTTCCCCAGTCAGCGCTGGAGGATCTGACAGGGCAGGGGGGAATCCAGTCCCTCCCCTGTCACGGCAGAAAGCCGTGACAGGATCGAGAAGTGAGCGAACGCCGGTATGTGTTTGCTCACTTCCCGATCTACTGAGCCGACCTGTGACATTTTCATTGTCACGGGTCGGCTAGAACTATGAGGATGAGTGAAAAGCACTCGCCTCATAGTTCTCCTTTTAACCACCTTCTGGCCATGGCTGGTGGTGAACGGCCGGACGGAAGTCTGCCCAGAGCGGGTGGCCCCTCCCCCTCTCTCGTGCGCGCGCTGAGCGCCGCACACGAGAGGGAAAACTGTTAGCATGTAAACAGCCAGCTATGGCTGTTTACATACAAGCGATATAATAAAGTTAAGTCCCAAAAAAAAAAATTACAGCATTAAAAAAAATAAAGAAGCTAAAAATAACACAATTTTTTTAAAGTCCCCCGCCCCCCACATACACACGCAAACATGCGTCGGGTGCGCCTATGTACGAAACCGACGATTGCGCCCATTATGCAGCACATGTTACATATCGCCGCGAACGTCGCAGTGAGAACAATAATTCTAGGGCCATCAATCACTGATAACACTAAACTGATGAGCGGTAAAAGCGTTTAAAGCGTCGCCTATGGCCAATTTTGGCTGCGGTCGTTTTCTGCGATTTCGCGGGCGTGCGCAATTTTAAAGGTTGACATGTTTAGTGTCTATTTACCCGACGTGACCCCGTCTTTTATATTGTACCAAAAAATTGGGGTAAAAATAAATGTTTAATAAAATTTTATAGGGAAACATGTTTTTTTTCAAAATGTATGGTACTTTTTTTTGTTTATATAGTAAAAAATAAAACCCCCATTGGTGAATAAAAGCCACCAAAAGAAAGCTCTCTGTCCCCAAAAAATGGTATGAAAATCGTTTCAGTAAAGTGTTGCATGACAGAATAAACATCAGTCAAAGTACCGCAGCACTGAATACTGAAAAATGGTCTGGCCAGGAAGGGGGTAAAACACTATGGCCTTTAAGTGGTTAATAAAGCAGTCACATAAGCAAGTTTTTTTTGGTTGTCTTCAATTTTTGGGCTACTTGACAATGACCATAAAAAGGGTAGCTGTGTGAACACATTATCAATTTGTACAGATTAAATATTGTGGACAGTTGGGATTTGTCCACAAAGGTCATGGTTTGTTTAATGAAATTTGATGTGCAACGTTAATGCATCTAAGAATTAAATGGCAAGTACAAGTAGGTAGCTATTCTAATACCTTCTAATTTATTCTGTTAGGGCCTGTTCACACGATGTCCGTTTTCTGTGCTGACCTGATCCGTACTCTCCTGCACAAAAAATGCATCCCAATGTATCCCTATGTGTTTTATGGCCTACAGTTCTCACGTGCGCAGTCCGTTCAGGTTACGACAGAAAAATACTGCATGTCACATTTTGTACGGTCCGGAAACACAAAAACGCACTGCAGCTAACATACTGACAGCCGCACTCCAGCAAAAAAATTATTTTTTTTCCTGGAACGCGGCAAAACACATAGCACTGCGTCTGCAGATCTGCACCTGATCAGGACCTGAAACTCATGTGAACAGGCCCTCAAAGACTGGTGTGTTTTGGCATGAGGTAGATACACATTTTACAACTGTGAAAACTATTGAGCATGTGCATAGTGCAGTTACACCCAACAATTTATTAGAAGTCATTTTGATAACTGATCTACACAATGAACAATAGCCTTAAATCTCTTTGCTTTAGATTACTGCAGTTTATGGATCCTTACTGTCTCTTGCATTCCCTTGATATGTATTTTCAAGTGCTTTTAGAAGCAATATAATTTATTGTAGTTTAGATTACTCCTTGCACGCAATATGAATGTATGTAGTCTGGCTGACCTATTTTGCAGAGAATCAGAAATGAATGCTAGGCCTCCCAGGATACTTGTGGAAAGTTTCCTGTAGATCTGGCACTACCTTTTACTGGCCTCATGTCAGTTCTCTTAGCTATGCAAAGCAGTAGCAAATGCTCTCCAGACAGCATTGCAAATACAGCCTAGCTATAAATCTGCAGTAATGTAACTCTAACAATACATGTGCTTTCACAAACCCCTTTTTGCAGATTTAGGTTCTAGCATGTAAGAGATGGTGAAAAATTGCAAAAATGGTGTGGCCAGCTGAGGTCAAAAGTGTTAGGCAGGGCTTGGCAAGGAAATGGTTATTAAAATAGCTGGCAACCAACAACTGTGAGACAATGAACAGCTGTAATTAACATGTATGTAAAGGTGGCCATACACTTTACAACCATCAGGTTGTAAAGTAATTGAAAAAAAAAAACGTATGATCTGCCCATCTTGGACAGGCAGATAGTACTTGCGATCATCGCAAGCCCGCCCCCCTGAAGGGCGGCTTCCAATGACCGCAATGCTGAACGGGCAGTGTGCGCGTGCGCACACCGGCCCGTTCGGCATTGATTTTACGATCATGCTAAAAACCAGCCGAGAATCGTCCGATTCTCGGCTGGTTTTCTAGCATGCTCCTTAGACAAAAGACGTGCGACCGTACAGTAGAAACGGTCGCGCGTCTTCATTCACACTGCACGATTCTCATACGATCGTGGGATTTCCCGCGATTCTCGTACGAGAATCGTGCAGTGTATGGGCACCTTAATGCACAGAACAGTTTAAGTGCTTCATTCATTCATTCGGGACCATGCTTAATACAATGTAGTATGTAGTTCAGGGGGGACTCTGCTGGAGCAGGACGCATCCTCTATCCGGAGTGGGAGTGACTGCTCCAGCGAGCAGGGGAGCCGGATGGAGGGTCAAGAGAGGCAGATCCGGGTGGTGGGAGACTCCAGGCGGATTGACAGGGTAATCTGTCATCGGAACCGTGAGCGTCGAACAGTGTGCTGCCTACCGGGGGCTCGTGTTCGACCCCGTTGTCATGGTGCACATTGGCACCAATGACAAAATAGGAGGAAGCTGAAGTGTCCTAAAAAGGAGTTCAGAGACCTAGGTGCTAGGATGAAGGAAATTACCTCCACGGTAGTTTTCTCAGAGATACTACCGGTGCCAAAAGTTAAATGAGCTTAACAAGTGGCTCCGGAGCTGGTGTCAGGAGGGATTTGGTTTCCTGGAGAACTGGGCTGACTTCGCAGTCGGCTACTGGCTCTACAGCAGAGACGGGCTGCACCTTAATGGGGGAGGTGCAGCATTTCTGGGGGGAAAATGGTAGAAAGACAGGAGGAGTTTTCAAACTAGGAAATGGGGGGGTGGGCTTAAAAATAAAATTACTTAAATCAAATGGAGATAAATTCTTCTTGGATAAAAAAAAAAATACAGAAAAGTGATAGAGGAATAGATAGTAGGCTCACTCCAGTCAACACAGCTAAAGTAATCACCGAGGTTGAAATAGCAGAAACAGTCAATGTAGCAAATAAGTTGTCAGAAGTGAATAAAATAAGAAACTAACAACCAACATCAAGGCCAAACAATAAAACTAGTGGGGAACAAGTAGAATATAACATTTAGTCCCATAACAAGACAGGAATTAAATGTATGTACACCAACGCTAGAAGTCTAGTAAGTAAATTAGAAGAGCTTGAAATTATGATACTCGAAGAGGACTTCGATATAGTGGGTATATCGGAGACCTGGCCAGACGGCACACATGATTGGGCTACTAATATAGAGGGGTATAACCTCTTCAGGAGGGACAGATGTGGGGGGGGGGGGGTTGCAGTTTTAACGTGTCCAGAGAGTATCTGTAAATGGCACCTTTTTGGACTGGGCTAGTGTAATGAGTGGTGTGCCTCAAGGATCTGTTCTGGGTCTGTTACTGTTCAACCTATTCATTAATGACATCGGGGAGGGAATAAATAGCCATGTTTCCGTGTTTGCAGACGATACAAAAATAGGGAGGATACTAGAAACGGATCGTGACAATATAACATTGCAGGAGGACCAGGATAAAATAGGGGAGTGGGCAATACTATGGCAGATGAGGTTTAATGTCGATAAATGCAAAGTAATGCACTTTGGACATAAAAATAAACAGGCTACACAATCATGGGTATGCCGCTAGGGAAGTCAGAAATAGAAAAAGATTTGTGGGTCATTGTAGACCACAAACTGAATGGTAGCTTGCAGTGCTAAGCTGCGGTAAACAAAGCTCGCAGGGTCTTGTCATGTCCCTGCAAGACATCCCCTTCTTAATACAAGTCTATAATTGTGCCTCTATATAGATCGTTAGTTCGGCCACATCTGGAGTACGCGGTCCAGTTTTGGTCGCCGGTACTGAGAAGGGATGTCCTTGAACTGGAGAGAGTCCAGCGGAGGGCAACAAAACTAATTAGGGGAATGGAGGACCAGAGCTATGAGACAAGGCTCCTGACCTTAAACATGTTTATGCTGGAATTAAGGGGGGATATGATTTTCATGTACAAGATGTTCAATGGTGACAGCAACATTGACAACAAACTGTTTGGGATTAACTCCATTACAAAGACTAAAGGCCACCACCTAAAGTTGGTGGAGAAAAAATTCCAGCACAATGGGCGAAGAGGGTTCTTTACAGTAAGAGCGGTTAAGGTCTGGAACTCACTGCCATCGGCAGTGATTTCAGCCAAGAGTGTAGATTTGTTCAAGAAATGTTTGGACAATTTCTTGAGGGATCGTAATATCCAGGGATACCAGTATCTCTAATGAATGAGATGATGCGTGGACCTATATGGGTTGGACTTGATGGACGTATGTCTTTAATCAACCCCAAATACTATGTAACTATGTATACACTATGCAGTGGTAAGGAACATGTGAAGTACTGTACAATGTATGTGTATATTGGCATCAAGTTGGAGTTTTTACGTTGTATGTGGGGAAATCATGCCATGTACTTTGCTGTCAGCTCGGCCCTGAAAAATATGTCCCGTAAAACAATAAATGACCGCATTAAATGCATTTTCTTTTTCTTTCAATTAAATGTTTGCTCTATGGGTAAACACGTTTTGAGCATTAAACATGTACGATCTTGCTACCGTATGCACCCCATTTTATGGAATTAAATAAGTTGGTGTCATTAAAAAAACAAAAGATGCTGCCTGTGCAAAATTTATCTGCATTCATGGCTTGTTCACACCTGCAGCTGTGCTTCACTGCGCGGCTGCCGGTGTGCATGTGGTGGGACAGTGCTATTTTTTATGTTTTAAGGGCCTTAATTAAATGTCACTTGTGACATTTAGTAAGTTCTATGAGCACACTGTGGTGCGATGCAACAATTGCCTTGTATTGTGTTTGGACAGCATTGGAAAGTACAACACAAACTCGTATGGTGTGAATGGGCCCTCGAGAGAAATCCTCCTGAGTCAGCTGGAAAACTGAAACTTAAGGGAATGTATATATCCTTTGTTCCGTGCAGGGATCATGGGTTATTCCAAGATGACCTCCAAGTCACTATTGTACCCAGTAGTGACTTGGAAGTTAGACCAGGAGAAACCAAGTTCTGGCTGCTGTGGATTACATGAGACCCACACCAGGGGTGTGGAGTTCCTCATCTCCCAACGCCCAGAACATGCAGTTCCAGGTGCCGGGAGGGTAGTTTCTTTCTACATTTACTTACAGACCCCTCGCAAGTCTCAGATGCGGCTGCCAGACTTGAGATTTGCCAGGGCACTCTAGGATCACGCTGCAAACTTTGGGTGACGGAAGCTGGCTGTGACACCCCACAAACCTCTCGTTCCGTTACCGGCTCTGACGTTTCTTATGTGGAGGACGATACTGTGAGGAACATATTTTTACTGTTTCATCTAAAGGGCCTAAATCTGGCGGATCCTCTCCAGAGCCCACCCTTAAAGATGTGGTGTTTTTGTTTCTGCTATACAAAGATGGATCAGGTGCATTACATGCCGACCGACATATATTTTCTACGCCATGATCTCCAAAAGGTCCGGGACCAGACCACCGTTCTGGTGGGTCGGCTTGTAGTTCTGGAGGATGCCAACACTCCTATTCAATCTGACCTTGAACTTGCCCTTCAACACTCCTCCGGAAGAGTAAGATATGGAGAATAGACTCTGCCGCAACCATATAAGAGCTGTTGGGGTCCCTGAATGAGGGCCCGAATCCCACCGTATTCATTTGAAAAATGGCTGCTTGATACTTTTGGAAGGGAGAGTTTATCTCCCATGTTTATGTTGAAACGCGCTCACAGGGTTCCAACATGCCCATTGCCTCCTTGTAACCCACCACGGCCCTTGCTGGTTCGCCTGCTCAATTTCCGGGATAAAGAGGCCATCCTGCGCAGGGCTCGTGAGCTGGATGACCTCACTATGGATTGATCCGAAGTCATGCTATTTCCCGACTTTTCACAAGAAGTTCGGAAGTGAAGGGCCAGATTCTAAAATGTCAACAAATTCCAATATTCAATGCTGTATCCTGCTTAACTTGTCATTGCGGATGGTGAAACCGTTTTCTTTGATACTCCTACCTCTGCCTGGCTCGACAAGAAGTCCTGCAAGAATGACACCTTTTCTCCTTCTGCTGGCTTCCATACCTAGCGGTTAATTGTCCTTGTGCCGCACAGCGGTTCTACTTGTTCTCAGTCGGAGAATGTTTGTTTAGCCATTCTATGCTGTATGCTGGGATCTCTGGGCAGATGCTCGCCTAACTGTGGACTCCTATGTCCCCAGCCCCTTCCATGTGTTCTTTTTTGTGGAGAATGGCTTACTCTTGTTTTTTTGGCACATGCCAGTTGTTGGTTACCCTGGTTTGTCTCTTACCACTGTTTTTTGTTCTTGGTTTGGTTTTTATTTTTTGCCGTTTTTTTTTTTTCTGCTTTTTTTTTTTTTTCTTCTCTTACAGGTCCTTGAATGCCATCCAGTGAAGCCTTCCAATTGGCACTGCCCTGCCCAAATTTTCAGGGTGCTTCCTCGCATTATATGCAATCTCCCCACTTTACATTTTATGCTGTTTAATATGATCGCAAAATATCAGTTTTTTTCCTGGAATGTCTGCGGTCTGTTTGACAGGACTAAGAGAAAAGCTGTTTTTGCCTCCGCCCTGTCACACATGCCGTATCTTGTGTGTCTCCAAAGAGACTCGTGTTACTACTGACTCGATACCTATACTGAAGTTGAGCGGTTTTACCTGTGCTTTGTATTGACATTTTTCCTCCGATGCTAGAGGGGTGTCTATTTTGTTCAGTAGTACGGTACAATTCTCCTGCCTACAATCTAAGGTGGATGTTGAGGGGAGATACGTTTTCCTACACTGTATCCTGTTTAGTGTAGAGTGTCCTGGCCAATGTTTACATACCGCCTCCCTACTCCAGTGAAGTAATTTAGAGATTTGGTTTTCTTGCTTTTGGTTTTCTTGCTTAAGTATAAACTGCCCTTGCCGATTCTGATCGTAGGTGACTTTTAATAACGCTATGTCTGGTGCTTTAGATAAATTGTCCTCCACCTCTACTAATTTGCCCCCTGCTGTCGCAAGTTTTGGCCGTTTCTGCACTGAACTGGGATGCATGATGCCTGGCGGCTCCTACATCCCGCAACATACCAGTTTACATGTTTCTTCACTTCCCGCCAAACTTTCTCTGCTCATTGGATTTTCTCCCCCTCGTGTTGGTGGAGATTTTACCCAGATCGTTATTGGACAATGCTCCGATGATGACCATATTTAAAGTATGCATATGCCCCCTGTCCTCACCTTGGAAACTAAACCCCTTCTGGCTAACCTTTTATTCTCTCCTGATGCTTCACTGGAATCTGATTTATCCTTTAAGTATTAATGTTGGCTCGGCATCCCCCGGATGTGTCTGGGGTTCACTTGAGGCAGGGGTGGTCAAACTCCGGCCCTCCAGCTGTTGAACTACAAATCCCATGAGGCATTGCAAGATTCTCACAGGCATGACTCCCAGAGATAGAGGCATCATGGGATTTTAAGATTCACCACAGCTGGAGGGCCGGAGTTTGCCTACCCCCGACTTAAAGTGACATTAAACCCTCAAATGTTTTAACATAAACCAATACTGTAATGTGTGCCTTACTGTAATCCATGGTGGTTTCCCTTCTCTTTGTTGCTCTTCCTTTTTAGCCCTCGTTCACACCTGACCGTTTTGTAGCGTGTTCTACGCTCGACGAACGCTCTACAAAACGGTCAAAAATATAAATTGCATTGTAGTCAATGGCCTCGTTCCCACCTTGCCGTATTTCCGCCCGTCCCTAACGCCCTACAAAACGGCCCACGCCTGAAAAGGTCCAGGTACTACTTTGGGCCGTTTTGTAGGGTGTTTTCCATTGGGATACAGCCAAGTAGCCTTCGGAATCGCGGTAAAAAAACGCGCGACAGACGCGCATGTTACAATACGCCTAGGTGTGAATGGGGCCTTAAATCCTCATGTCTTCTTATGCTGTGGGAGAACTTCCCTTTGCAGCTGAGTGCCTCTTCCTGTAGTGCTGGCTCAGGTTGCAAACCTTCACACAGACACCGTGTATCCATTTCAGAGACAAGGCAGTCTGCTGCAAAACAAGTTCTGCCCAGCATGAGAACACATGAGGATTTAAAAGGAAGAGCAGCAAAGAGAAGGGACACTACCATGGATTACAGTAAGGCACACATTACAGTATTTTATGTTAAAAAATCTGAGGGTTTAATGTCACTTTAAGGCATGTCTTACGGGGCTCCTCATCAAACAGATCTGTATATTAAGTCACAAACTCAGAAGGCGGAGGCTCAGGATGAAGTTTCTGCCTCCTGAAGCTTTTTATTGCCTCTCCAGGCAATGGAGATACTAATCTTGCTTGCCTACAGGCAGTGTTGGCCCGCCTGAAAGCTATTTCTCCAAAAAAGCTAAAAATGAACTTTTTACAAGAAACAAGATGAAGGGAGGGGGTAATCTGCTGGCAGACAGTTGGCACAACTTGCTAGTTCTCAGAGGGAGCTGAGTTTTAGTACTGCACTGAGAGACCCTAGGGGTTAGATATGTTCGCAGCCTGCACTTATTCTTTCTAGATTTACTGAATTTTACAAGAATGTATACATTCTGGTATATCTGGTGTCCGGCTCCTGGAATTGTCGCAAGAGGGCAAGAGCACCCTAGATGCCCCCACTGCCCTTACTGAACTGAAGATGGTGATCTCTAGTTTCCCTAATGGCAAGCGCCAGGTCTCGATGGTATAGCTATTGAGATTTATAAGAGGTATGGATCTATCCTGTTGCCGGCGCTATTGGATACCTATAATAATGCGCTCCAATCTGGGTTGTTACCCCAGTCTATGTATGATGTAGCAGTGGTCCTTATCCCTAAAAAGGGTAAGGACCCCCTGCTACCTGAATCCCATAGGTCAATCTCATTACTTGGAGTTGCTGTTAAAATTTTAGCAAAGGTGCTGGCTCTTAGGTTATCTACAGTTTACCAGCTCAAGTATCCATCCGGATCATTCCGGTTTCATGCCCAATAAGTCCACAGCAATCAACCTTCTCCTCTCACTTGACATTGTTAAGGCATTTGATAGTGTTGAGTGGGCATATCTGTGGTTAAATGCAGCGCCGTCTGCTCATATCTGTGTGAACAATGCCCCCCCCCCCTTCCTATTAGAGTGGTACTAGGCAAGGGTGCCCCTTGTCACCCCTGTTTTATGCCCTGGCCATTAAACCATTGGCTGTGTTGATGGGTACATCCCCCTATGGTTAGAGGTTTTGTTTGCAGTTGTCATGAGGAGAAAAATCACACTGTATGCTGATGACACCCTTCTGTTCTTGGCTTTTGGAAAGATAAGCTAGATTTTGGAAGCATATACCCCAATTTATTGTCGGATCAAAAAACGAAGGAGAGGATTTGGTTGTGTATATATTAACAAAGCGCTAATTGTTCATCTGAAATATGGTGAGCAATAGGCGTCTTGAGTGCGGCCAGATCTCATCTTTGAGCACAGTGGAGAGCACTGATTCACTAATTGTTTATGCATTCACATAGGTGTGGTTTATAAAAGTTGGAAGATTATATCTTCACATATTTCAAGGACTTTATTGCATTTAGAAGGAATGGACTACACATATGGATATGTAGATTTAACTGGGAGTTGTACATCACTTGTGAGCTTTAATACAGGACTTTCTATATGTACACCTTCTATGAGATGTACTAGCACAAGTATGTTTTTTGTTCAAATTTTTTCAATGTTTGTGGCTTAGTGTCTAGACCAGTGATGGCGAACCTTTTTGAACCCGAGTGCCCAAACTGCGACGCAAAATCAATTTATTTATCTCAAAGTGCCAGCGCTGAAAATAAGTTTGGTATTGCAGTTTGGGCGCTCGGGTTTAAGGAACGTTTAAGAAACGTTCAACCTTACGGCCTTGTACGGCTCTCACGGGGGACCCGAACGTCCCGGATCGCCTCTGTAGTCGGGCCGGTCACAATCAGGCAGCGGCGGTGACCTGTAAACAGGCAGATTAGACGGCCGCTTGCGGGGGCCTCCCGGGGTCCTAGCGAGGAGGAAGCAGCCGTGTAACCGACCTGTTTATTGGCTGCCGCTGCCTAATTGTGACTGGCCCGGATTGCATACCAAGGCGATCCGGGTCAGTCGGATCTTTTTCAATTGAGGGGTTGATGAATAAATCAAAGTTTGAATGAAATGTGTTGCTATCTTTTTTATATAAGTGAGTGATAATTTTATGTGTAAATCACTATCCATGAAAACATTTTTCTTAAAAGAAAAAACTTGTTGGCTAATTAACTGAATCTATAATCCTGTGGGAATGAATCCACCTGCAGTGCTAAGTGCAATACAACATGAGTGTTTATCCAAAATCAGGTGAAGAAATATTGTAGAAAAGATATATATATATATATCTGTGTGAAAAGATTTATAAATAGACAATAAACATAATATGTCCGATAATGTCCCACTGATGGACCGGCCAATTTCATAAACTGATGGGGAACCAGGAAGATATATCTCAATTGCCGGTATCAAGGTGAGCGATTTGTCAGAAGAAGGGGAAAAAGAGGACCCCCGTAGGGAGTGCACTCCCCAGATGTCGGAGAAGTAAAGACTGTCTTTTTCTACAGAAAGGTGAAGGGGGTCAGTATTCTTATCCGTCTTTTCCAATAGGATATTGCAGTCCGCTCCCAGTCTTAATATATCCACAAAGAGAACTTTTATTTTAATCGTGGATTACTTTCTTGTGCAGTTTCCAAGGATTGTCCCAGCACCAGATCTCAGAAGGGGTGCGGATACCAAGAAGAACGAAAAAAACGTCTTATCCGTTAATAGGATCCGAGGAGATAAGGATAGAGAACAGAACAAGGAAGTCGTAGTGTAATTAAAATGTATTGAGTCACATAGAAGCTATGCATAGCATTATTAAAAACAAATAGACAACTGCTTACTCGTCTGTTACAAACCGAGTGCAGATAATCGTTAGACTGTGGGTGTGCTGAAAAGTTACAGGCCCGCCTACCTACCTTTTGGTAAAGGTAAAGCTAGCACAAACAGCACAAGCTGAGGGCTTGAAATTGTGGATGGTGTGCATAGAAAGTGAATACAGCAAATGAGAAATGCATCAAACTTGCATCCCTATATGCCTTTGAAATTTTGGAAGACTGGAGAATAGTACAATGATGAATGTCTGCAGACATCGGCAAAGCCTTGTGGTTTTTATGGATTTAATGAAGTGATGCCTCCAATGCAGATTTTTACCATGATGCATTTCTGTTAGGGAGACCCCTGATCAGTGCTTTATTCATATACAATACACAGCTAAATAAAGTTAACTGTATAAAATGGTATAACATGCTTCAACCGATCTCCATATCTTCATGCCAGTTTTGATTACTTGCTCAGACATAGTAAAGTAACTTGGTCAAAGACTGCAGTGAAACTGTGGCACGGGATCTATAATTCTTGTAACACCCTACCTTACCTTGTGTGAACCTTTTAGAAACCAACAAAATGACCAACAAAATAGCTTATAATCTTTAAGGGATTAACGAAAAAGCCCTGGTTGGGTATACAAACTGAAATTTTGCCTAAAGAATGGTACTCTAGTTTTTTACTCTAGTAATGGCATATCTAGTTTTTTGAATTATGGCTATTTTGTAGTGCTAATAAGCAAGCAGTTGTCAAAGGCATGGGGGACAATGCCAAAATAAGAACAAAAAAAAAGTGCAGTAGAGAGGGGTCCTTTTTTTAATGCAGTTTTGAGGTCTGCATTAAAAATACACCCCTTAAATTTACTAGCTTGGGGCATGCCTTAAACTTGTATGTTTTGTGTTATGAAACTGCACGATTTTTATGGACAGACAAAATACTGTGTGTACTCTGGCATCATATTTATTTGTGTGATAATTTGAGGTGTTTTTCTGTTTAATGATGCAGCTCCAAAAACAGATGGTCGGTAACATGAAATAAAAACCAGTGTACCCCTAAAAAAAAAAAAAGCTTGCAAAGTTAACGCCCCCCCCCCCAATATACCTTAAAGGTCAAAATACAATGGTGATGG
>NW_017306838.1:1012150-1015710 GCF_000935625.1 Nanorana parkeri
CCCCCCCCCCCCAATTCCCTTTACAGGTCAAATAGAATTGCGATGCGGTGACTGCTGACCTCAAATGAACCACAAAATTAAATTAGACCAGAAAAACAGCAAAGGGGTTGATTGCCTAGAACTAGCAATCAAAATTTGAAGTAAACTGACCCTAATCTCCTGTATGCAGTTTGTCATCTCGGCCTATCCTTTTCTCTGCAGCAGCTTCAATATAGTGTTCTACTATGGTTTAAAAAAAAAAAAATTGCCTGGCTAAATGTGGACACAATTTCTCTGGAACCACAAATTTCAAACCTGTGGGAAAAACATGGGAAAACGCTTCGTGGCATCTGGAAACATTTTTTTCCCCCTAAAACTAGTAATATTCTGAATGCAATTATTCCAAAAAAGAAAAATATTACTATGCAGTCCCAATAATTTTTAATACAAACTAAAATTTGTACTGATTTAAAAGGTCCAAGCTTTGTACCTTGAATTTTGTCCTAAACGGCAGAATGTATAATCTATAGAGAGAAAGCGGGATAGTGGTACTCTACAGAATTAGGAAAATATTAAATGGCTTTACATTAGTCTAGCCAAGCAGGAGTTAACATTTTACAACTTCACTGTCTGCATTCTTATCTGTTGGGGGGGGGAGGGGGGCAGTAATTGAATATCTCGTTCTTTGAAAGTAGAGAGTTATTTACTTTATCCTCTTCCTTCTAAAAAGCCATTTAATGTGATATTGGAGCTTGGGCTCCAACAAGTGTACTAGAATCAACACCACAGCTATCAAACCTGTTTTTCCCCAGCTGCTCCACTCAGCTGTGATACCAGGGGCATAAGTGGACTTTCCTAAATACTTCCAAAGCTACACTTTAGAATATAAATTACTCAGCGTTGACTGCTAGAAACAGATCCTGGACAAATGCAAGTTTTCTTCAACTAGGTCATGGCATGTTTTAATGTAAATCTATGATGAGGCCTTCAAATCAAACAAGGTCATTTTATATTAAGGTGTTAACTGCTTTTAAACATTTTCTAATTTTAAGATATGTAAAACCTATCAATGAACTTTTCCTATTTTGCTGCCTTTTTCTTTGTAAAATCTACTGTTGACAGCATTGTTATATCTGAGCTTATCGATTTTTAGAAATTCAGAGCTGTCCTGTGATCTGTGCACAGCACTTGTCATCTCAAGGAGCCTAATTGGCACTCCCAGTAGTTATCTATTAGTAGCTATTTTTTTTCTGTACCTGCAGGGCCTTTTTAAAGCGATAAGACATGGGGTAATGTGCATGTATTGTATTTTGTTTTGGCTTGACAAACTTAAACAATATTTTGGTGCCATAATTTTGCTAATGCGGAGACTAACAGAGCAACATGCTTTGCAGAGATATACTGTATATGTTTTTTTGCCCTTTGAGATGGTGACCTAGAAAGTATTGAAGCAATTAGATCAGTATGACAGCCAGGGAACTATTTTATATTCAGTAGTAGTCATGCAAAATTTGAATGCATCTGTAAACCTAAATTTTTGTAGATCATTGCACACAGCAAGAAGTATTAATTTAAGAACCAAAGTGTTTTTGTGCATTACTCTAATCTTCTATGGTAAATACCTGTTTTATCCTACTATGTCCTCCCTCCTTCCCTATTCAGTCTGGCGACCGTTTAATCTGATTTATTTATTCTTCTGTGTTCTCTTCCTCTTACTGCACACGCTCCAGTTCTTCCCCCCTGAATGAAGCAGCTTACTTTCCCATGTTCTCTGGATGACAGCCCCTTTTATTATCTGCTTGCAAGGTGGCTCAAGCATAATGAGTAACAGCAATCCCCACATACTCCTTCCTTTTAGTAAAGAAATGAGGACACGTGGCCACTAGTGCACCACTTGCCTCCTTATGACCGCAGGAAAAGGAAGGAGCATTCTGCTCTGACCTATCCAGGTCACATCACACATTGCAAGTATTCTCCACCCACTATTGGACAGTGTGGTGCAGATGTAGGGAGAGTTTTATAATACTAATGCACAATGCATTATATGCACAGTGTTTACATTTTTATTTAATGCTTATTTTCATAAACTTGGACTAATGGGTTTTCATTTTAATTGGTTTTCCATTGTTAGAAGTAAAACATTGCATTTTTACATTTAGTAGTATTTATTATTTTATTTTGAATCCATAGTTTAGGTAATTAAACCTTCCATATGCTCTCCATTTCAGGCTATTCTTGATGAGGGTTATGGACATTCCTTACCTCAATCTAGAGGGGCCAGACTGTAAGTAAAGTCTTTGAACATTTTTTACTAAAGCTCAATTAGTTTTTGTTTTTTCTTTTTTTCTGCTTTCAAACAAAAAATCATTGCTTTTAGCTGCTAACAGCTCTCTTTACAAAATCTTTGCTCTTGCAGTGTCTGGTCTACCAAGGTGTATTCACACTTATTCCTGGTAAATTGCAGGCACTTTGTGGTCTTTGGGGAGCACCCTGGTTTTCAGGTCAATGCTGTATACAGCTCCTTGACTTTTTCTCCAAGATTAAATTCATCTCCACCAGTCCTAGCTTTTAGCACTGTCCATCATTTATCTGTCAAATTCCAGAACCTTTTACTGTCCAGAGTTTCTGGCATTCGACTGTTGAATGACAAGAGACAAGGCTAACAATGAAGAGGCAATTTCAATGGTCAGACACCCTTCATCAGAAATCTAGTACTCCACAAGAAACTGACCAGGATCAGCAGGTAAATGGAAAAGGCTTATGGAAGGACAACCATGGGCACGTTTTAGTGTTCTTGTACTAACCATCTACTGGCGAGGGGCTGCAGGGTTTGACTAATGTGGAAAACTAACGCTTTACATTTTTGTTCTTTATAGTGCTTTGGATGAGTCTCTGTTCCTAGGTCCATATCTTGCCTAGTACCCATACCTCATTTTTAGGCTCTGCTGTCCACAGGTCCAAATGTGACTTGTATTTTTCACATGTTTGCCCATTTGTTATAGTAAACTTTAAGTAAGGTCTTTATTAAAACAGTGTGACCATTTAAACCCTTATGAACTGTCGTCAACCCAGAACGAGACTCTGTTATTTTATGAATAGGTGAATTTATTGACCATACAGCAATATTTGTCCATGTTGGATAGGTACAAGAGTACTCTCCTACATTGGTCTTGCACTCGCAATTTATAGTTTAACATAATACAAGGGGCGTTGACCGTCCCCAGGCAACATGTCTTAATGAAGGTGAAATGGAAACTGGAATGTATTCTCTATGGCCAGGCTGCTCGAATTTCGGAGCCTCAGACTGCCAGGTACAAGGGTAACATGAGTAATTGTTTTAAGGCTATTGGGCCATATATCATTGACAACATTGGTCTCAAGTACAAAGACATGGATTTGTTTTTTGTTAAATTAAAGGGTAGGGGTGAAGCATTACATAAATAAGAAATGCCTCAAATTTAAATTTGCGTGACTTGTATTGGAATTTTAAGATTGCAGTAGTTTTCCAGAGTATAAGAATGCATTATAATTAAATTGCTTTGTTAATAAAATTATTGGTCAGATATTGCTTTTGAAATAAG
>NW_017306838.1:1015722-1017649 GCF_000935625.1 Nanorana parkeri
TGCCTAAACGAGACAATGTCCTCCATGTATCTTTTCCAAAAGAATGGAAGACCAGTGACCTTTATCAACTATTCAGTGCTTTTGGTAAGACTTCTGTATATTTTAAATTTATTGAAGCACAACTTTATCCACAAGAAATATTTGTACATTGTGCATTTTAACCAGTTGCTGTCCGCCCGTAGAAAAAAAAAATGGATGGACGGCTGACTCGCATCAGCGGGTTGCTGTCTCCAGACGGCATTTTTTCCCCTGCTCGCGCGTGCCTGGGCAGGAAAGACACGCTCGTTTTTACAGCCGTCAACGGCTGTTTCTCATACAACCGATCAGCGGCTCTATAGCCGCCGATCGGTTGTATGGCGTGATTTTTTTTTAGTTCTGCCACTGCTCCTCCGATCACAGGACCCGGAAGTAATGTGTATTAAATCGCTTCCGGTGTCACTGTGTAAGTTCTCCGGCTCCAGAGCCAGGAGAAGAATCTGGTGAAGCAGAGATCTGCTTCATCAGCTTAAATAAATTTGTGTTAAAAAAAAAACAAGCATTTAAATGTTTACTTTTTTTTTTTTTTTAAAGTACCCTGCCCTCCACATGCACACACATACAACGCAAACACGCTTTGGGTGCGCCTCAGTGCAAAAACGAAAATTGCACCACACATGTTGCATATCGCCATGAACTTTGGAGTGAGAACAGTGATTTATGGCCCTAGAATGATTTATGGCCCTAGAATTATTGCGAACACTGAACTCATGAGCAGTAAAAGCTTTTAAAGGGCTACCTATGGGAAATTTTGGGTACTGTAATTTGTTTTGTGGTTTCACAGGCACATGCTTTTTTAAGGCTTGACATGTTTGATATCTATTTACCTGACATGACCCCATCTTTTATATTTTACCCAAAAATTGGGTATTCCGTTTCTGTACGCTAAATTTTCATTTAGTGTGTGTGTGATCCTAAAAATACTGGTTTGACAAACATCTGCGCAAATACCGTGCAACCTAAAAAATTGCAATTGGCATTTTTTTTTTGTGCAGGGCCTCTGCTTTCAGAAAATATCTAATTATTGGGTTTTAAGCTGTGTTCTAGCCCAAAAATTCATATTTTATATTGTGTGAAAATATTAAATTGCGCCGTATGGCATGTGGTGAAACACCTTTTTTTTATTTTTTTACCTCTTCTTTGCATCACATCCTTAACACTTTTAGATGTTTTGTAAATCCGGTCAATGTAGCGAAAAAGTAACCTTGCTATTAGGCATGGTCAACCAGTCTGTTACAGGTGGTGGGAGTGTGCAGATTTCCTTTTGAGAAGATTTTTAAACTGCACTGGCGACCACATCTCCTCTACATCTGTGGTGGTCTTAGTGTATATAGGGAGCCTCAAAAGGCTGCGGTTTTATAGTATGGAATGCTACAAAAAAAAATGCTGGGCATAGTTCAGTAGGTGGTCAGACTGTGGGCATGCTACATGCAAGGTTGGAGGGTGGGGGCATGGTGCAGGAGTCTGGAGATGCGTTAATGACTACTAGAGATTAGTGCAATTACAGTGCCTTTTACATGTCAGTGCTCCCTAAAGGCCACTTAAAAATGACCATCCTCGGCAAGAATAAAGAAGGCAAGAGGAAAAAAATTATGCAAATAGAAAAATAAAGTGTGTGTGTTGATTTATAAAACAAATCAGTTGGCTAGTAGTAGTAGTAGTAGAATCAATTTTAATTAATATTTTGTTGCTGTACCTGAGTAAGTGCCTAGGCAATGAAGGCACTCCCTACTGGCTGCTCTGACTTGAGGGCAGAAAAAAAATATGCAAAAAGGCCACATGCAGCCCTCAGACCAGAGTTTGTACACCACTGGTCTGGAATAAAGGTCCATCACTTGGTAGTTTCAAATAACATTTTAGTTTTTACCCCTTTTTTTTTTTTTTTTTTTTA
>NW_017306838.1:1017820-1019768 GCF_000935625.1 Nanorana parkeri
TAAAGGTCCATCCCTTGGTAGTTTCAAAAAACATTTTTAGTCTTGCCCCCTTTTTTTTTTTTTTTTCTTCCTCCTAAGAGGGGGAAAAAATATTGGCCAGCATTGGAATTCATGCCTGATCCAGACAAAATTATGTACTACAAGCTATGATCAAATTGTTTTACATACATTTTTTTTTTAGTTTTTAAATCTATAAAGGGAGAATAGGAATTCCTTTTAATGCTCTCTGTTTGAGCAGCACACAGCCTGAAAGTAGGTAGACTTCGTTTATGAATCCCAGGATTGTAAAATATTCCTCTTCCAAGCCCAGAAGTCTGTTTTCAAAATGCCCATAATATCTGTAGTTTGTACAGCATTTCACATGTTCTGACCATTTTTATGCTGTCTTAAAATGTTAAGCAGATCCCAGTTGACGTACATATCAATAATATACATATCATTATAGCTTGACATTTCTTCTCCGCTTCTGGAATATAAGATTTCTTTTAAAAATTGGCTCGCTTATGAACCAGTGCAACTTAATATTTAAGTCTCAGACTTATTTATTCTGATTTTACATTACCTGTCTGACAGCCTCAATTTTCATTTATACTATTCAGTGGTGCAAAGAAAGCTTTTGAATTTGGAGATATTGGGGGAATTATTGTTTTCCTCTGACCATACGAGAGATGTGACCATAAGTTTAGATGTAAAATAAGTAGTTTAGTCTCCCCAGTCTCTAGCTTTTTAATGTTCTGACCCTCTGGCATTTAAAGCTTCCCAACCTAATTTTTGTAGCTGTTCGTATGAGCTATATAATGGAGTTTTATTGCATATTTCAGTATCTCAGATGAGCAAGTGTTTAACATTCCCTCACTAAGACTTTTTTTCAAACCAGACCCCTGTGCAAAACTTCACTGTGTATTTGGTGGCATAAACAAACTTTATTGCCTTCCAGGTTTCTGCCATTTTGTGTTCCTCTGCTGTGATGACCCTCGCAGCACAGCTGGGGCATGGCCTAGAACAAGGCTCAATTTCCACTCTCCCCCCTTGCAAATTGCGAGTGAAAATTGAGGGGGGGCGAGTGGAAATGAAACCATTGAGCCTGGCCCTCTGTCACGGACAGAGGCAGCCATTGTGCTTGTCCAGCCATAGAACAGATGAGCAGCTCTGCAGAGCGCAGGAGCTGACTAGGGGAAGTGTCCTGGCTGCTTGGAGACTCTTCGCACATGCTCAATGCAAGCTCTCTTTCCCTGGGCAACCTGGCCGTGGCTCTGAAACCCGAGCTTTCTGCTGTGACAAGTAAACAATGCAGATGTTAGAGCAGTGATTAACCCCTACTGCGCCACAGGATCTATACAGTTTTTAATGTGTATGGTTACACATGAAGTTATTATGAGCAAGTGTGTATGTGTAATGCCCTGTTTTTTGTGCTGTGTGCCTTGTGCCCTGTGTGTTTAGTTTGTGTTATGCTCAGTGTGTTGTCTTGTGCTGTGTGTGTTGCCCTGCCTGGCCCCACTCCACCCCACACTGCCTGCCTGACACCACTCCATCCTATTTATGGGCACAGATGTACCGAGTGTACCTGGGAGCAAACAAATCATTCTCTTGCTGGACCAATACCGGGCATAGCACAAACCTGCTATGCCTGGTATTGGTCCAGCAAGAGAATGATTTGTTTGTTCCCAGGTACACTCCATACATCTGTGCACAAGAAGAATAGAATGGAGTAGGGTCAGACAGAGCAACCCGTGGCAAGTAACTTTTAAGGCCTGGCTAGTAGCTCAGGACCTTAAATGTAGTGCCCTGGCCTAGAAACAAGGTATGTTTGGCAGCATTGAGAGTTATACTTTATAGGTGGGTATTAAATTAGGAAGGAAGGGGTTACATTACTGAAGGATGTTGAATTGGTATGTCAATGTCCAATTAACTATGGGGGAAGGGATGGAGAAGTTTTACACTAGTGGTT
>NW_017306838.1:1019973-1037107 GCF_000935625.1 Nanorana parkeri
ACGCGTGTTGCCTATTTTTGGGTGCTGCCAGTATATGGTTGTTGCGGGGGGGGGGCGCGTGGATAATTCAAGTTGTCCAAGGCGCCCTTTTAAACTATGTGAATCTCAAGGCATCCCAGTGTGTTCCGTGAACGTAAGTTTTTGAAGGAACGTGTCAAATGTGAAACCCGCTTGTGGCGCCATTAAGAGTTAAACTCAGCGATGGCACCACTGGAACAATCAATCATATACTGGCAGCACCCAGATTTCTACATCCACCCCCCGGAACAACCATATGCTGGCAGCACCCAAAATGGACAGCACGCCAAAACATCACCCCCAATGCACCAGAAATAGCGCGCACTCGCAGCACTCCATCCTATTTCCAACCCCCTTCCCCTTAGGGGGCATATCATATCGGGACAGACCAGGTGATTACCTAAGATCCATGTGTCAGTGGTGCTTGGAGGTGTCACAGGTGCCGAGCTGTGCCCTGAGGCGTCAGCGGGGGCCTTAGTGGCGCACTGCTGGACAGCTTGGCTGCTTGCAGACTCTGAAAACCTTATGTTACCCCTATAGAAAGGCACTCAACTGAGCCTTAGCAACCAATGAGGTCATAGGTCGTTATAGATGCTGTCGGTGGCCAGAATCTTAAACTGTGGCTTCCGAAAAAGTCTGTCGTGACAGACTTGTCATTCGTCGTAATGAGTCATTTGTCGCTATGATTCAGCCGGGTGCCTTACAGGCACCTCACAATTGTTCAAAAAAAATGTTTTTTTGTTTGGATTGTGCCTCCAACCCCTGTAGCCTTAGATGGCACACCAGTGTGCTATAGCACACTGGTTGAGAAATGCTGATTTAAGTGACTGAACATGGCTTAGTTGTTGGTGCCAGACTGGTCTGAGTATTTCAGAAACGGTTGATCTACTGGCATTTTCATGCACAACCATCTCTTAAGGTTTAGAGAGTGGTCTGAAAAGGGCAATATTCACTGAGCAGCATTTCTCTGGGTGAGAAAGAGAAGGAGCGCCACAAACTAGCGCAATAAGGCGGATTGGGATAGTGAATGGAGAGAAAGTGGTCTTTGCACTTGCATGAGAAGGTAATGAGGTTGGCTCAATGATTTAGATCCCTGTTTGCAGGGGGCTGTTGGGCATTTAATGGGAGGAGGAGCTGTGTTGGTCCTTGTGGGGAGGGCTGTTTGGTGACCAATGTGGAGATGGTAATGGTAACAAAAATAACAAAAAACTGTAAACCTGAAGTGAATAAGAATTCTTTACTTACCATTAGGTTAAGTGTGATGCGTGGTCAGCGGCAAAAAAACTTGTAGCGAGCTGGTTGTTGTCCTAGAGATGGTGTGGCAGGAAAAGCTTTTATCCTGAGGGTGAGTGATTCTTTATGATCCAGGAGTTGGAATTTTCAAGGATAATGTTTATGTAGAGGATGTGGCAGACGATCCGGAGTGCAGTGGTTGTGGGCTTGCTATTGGTCGGCTATCAAAAGCGATAGCTGGTGGTTTTCTTCCTGGATGATGTAAACGAGAGGTCTGTACAAGCTCTGGGGCTGGTATCAGAGTGTAGTGTGGCGTCCTTGTGTTCTGCTGCTGGAGCGGAAAGGGGGGGAGAGGAAATATTGCTGCTGGATGTCAGCGGCGGCTGTGGAGAATTTCAGGTGTTGATCGTGGCAACGGGGGGATGTTTTGGGGTGCTGCAGGATAGGCAAAGACAGCTCAGGTGGTGTGCGTGGAGGCATGGCTTCTGGGATGGCTGGTAAAGCATTCTGGTGGCTGTTGTGCTGCTGGATCGAGGAGGGGCAGCAGCTGTATGGCAGTTGTGTGCTTTGTGGAGTAGAGATCTGTGATAGATGAAAGAGGGGGAGGAAATAAATATGACAGAGTTACGATCAGGAGAGCACAGCGGTATTGATGCCTGTCTATGTGCTGTGTAGCTAGGCAACGCGTTTCGAAGATTAACTCTGTCAAGCCAAGAGCAGAGTTCTTGGTCTAATACAAGCAAGAGTTGCACATGAGCCTCAACACACACAAGCCATTTCAGGAGTGCGCTACTCACATTGGACTGTCTTTTCGTAACTTTTCTTATCTGGGTGAAAATGCTTTGTTGATGCCAGAGGAGAATGGCCAGACTGGTTCAAGCTGATAGAAAGGCAACAATAACTCAAATACTCAAGGTATGCAGAACATCTCTGAACACACAGCTCATTGAACCCTGAAGCAGATGGGCTGTAGCAGCAGAAGACAACACCAGGTGCCACTGTTGTCAGCTAAGAACCGGAAACTGAAGCTACAATTCACAAGGGTTCACCAACAATGGAAAATAGAAGATTGGATAAACCTGAGTCTCTATGTGACATTCTGATGGTTGGGTTAGAATTTGATTTTCTTGGCATACTTTTGGCTCTTTAGTACCAGCTGAGCATCATTTAAATGCCACAGCCTACTTGAGTATTGTTGCTGACCATGTCCATCCCTTTTTGATTACAGTATAATCCTCACCTGATAACTACTTCCAACAGGATAGCACACCGTGTCACACAGCTAAAATAGTTCCAAACTGGTTTCTTGAACATGAGTTCACTGTATTCAAACGGTCTCCACAGTCACCAGATCTCAATCCAACCTTTGATGTGGTGGAACGGGAGATCCGCATTGTGGATGTGCAGCTGACAAATCCGCGGCAACTGTGTGATGCTATCATGTAGTGCTGCAACAACTAACAGTTGTCAACTTTTTCAATCATCGATTAATCGGCTTTTGATTAGTTGGCCCTGTTCACAGCTCCACAAACGCTGCGCGCCGCACCACCTCCCCACCTCACGCTCGCTGCTGCCAGACCCGCCCGCATCCATGCTACACACGCCGCACCTCCTGCCCGCCTCACGCTCACCGCCCGCCCACATACACGATCGGCACAGGGACGCGTGGAGAAGTAGTAAGGAGGAGCAGGTGTGGGGGGATGACAGTGGCAGATGGACAGGCCCGATCTCAGAAGCAAGTTGCTGGTAGACTGCTCAGGTAAGCCTGCACTTTCCCACACATGGTGCTCTATAATGTATTGCTGGGATTTTTATTCCTCTATAGCTGATGGTACATTGTGCTGTACTGTATTAGTATACAGAGTGATGTGCCATCAGCTATAGAGGAATACATGATACACTGTATGTATAATGTTTTGCTGGGATTTGTTGTATTCCTATATAGCTGGTGGTATTCTGCATTGCGCTGTATAGAGTACTACAAATCCCAGCAATAATACATTATACAGCGCAATGCGGAATACAGCCAGATAGAGGACTACAACAAATCCCAGCAATAATTCATTATAGAGCGCAATGCAGAATACCACCATGCTATATAGGACTACAAAACCCAGCAATAGTACATTATACAGTGCAATGCAGAATGCCGCCAGCTATAATGTACTATTGCTGGGTTTTGTAGTCCTCTATAGCCGGTGCCCTTCTGCATTCATTGCTGTATAATTTTACACTTCATTTCACTATATTGCACACCACTTTTTTTTTTTCTTTTTTACTTCCACCGCTCCAAGCTTGCTCCTGTGATGGACTACAATCGCAACACAAACTAGCAGTCCATCACTGGAGCCATTTTTTAAAATGTATTTTATTTTTTATCCGATTAATTGAATTTAATAATCGGCTAACCGATTTTGAAAATAATCGTTAGCTGCAGCTCTACTATCATGCTAATATGGTCCAAAGTACAGTACCTTGTTGAATCTGTGCCATGAAGAATTGAGGCAGTTCTGAAGACTAAAGGGGATCCAACCCAGTACTAGCAAAGCAATCTTAATAAAAGTGAGGTGTAATTTGTCTATACCGCATCTTTGGAGTTCACCGTTCAGATCTGGTTAGGCACCAGCGGTTGTAGCACAGGTTTTCAGCTGTATAAGGAATGAATGGTGTATTGTTTCCTGATGGTTTTTACCAAGCAACTTAAAGAAGAACTCCAGAAAAAATATTCTTAACCTTGGCAGTGCGAGGGGTAGCTGCACTGTTGGGGTTAAGTGCTCATTTTTGTCTGAGAAGAATACAGTTTTATACGCGCCTGAACCTCAGACAGCTGCCTCTTAGACCGGTTCCTACAGCCCCTCTTCCTCCCCGGCAGTCTAAGGTCCTGTGAGTTATCACGTCCTATATAGTGTATAGGGTGTGAGGACACAGAAGGATATTCACTAGAGCAGGAGACAGGCTGGAGGGGACTGCTCTAGGAGCCAGTCGGCTGCAAGGTTCAGGTGTTATGGTATTATAACAAAGTGGGAGCAATTGGGAACAGCAACTTGGCCACAAAGTGGTAGTCCACATAAAATTACAGCGGAGTCAGCGCATGCTGAAGTGCACAGTGCGCAGAAGTCACCAAATGTCTGTAGAGTCGATAGCTAAAAAACCTCCAAACTTCATGTAGCCTTCAGATTGGCACAACAACCGTGCGTAGAGAGCTTCATGGAATGGGTTTCCATGGCTGAGCAGCTGCATCCAAGCCTTACATTACCAAGTGCAATGCAAAGCGTGGGATGCAGTGGTGTAAAGCACGCCACCGCTGGACTCTAGAGCAGTGGAGACGTCTTCTCTGGAGTAACGAATCACGCTTCTGTCTGGCAATCCGATGGACATGTACTGGGCACGCGTGCCGGAGGTTTGCGGCCCCTGGTCTAGAAGATTTTGTCCATACATCTCTCTAACAGGGACACAGTAGCAAAACGTATTAGGGGGAAAGGCTAATCAGACAGCCCTTTTTTTTTTTCCCCTCTTTTTATTTGAAATTTGTTTTTTTACCTCACTTCCTGCCACAATGATGCTGCTTTCTAATGGGTTTAAACTGTTCCCTGATCTAAAACTGTGCAGCTAAAACACAAACAAAAATATATTGCCACTGCCTAGTCCTTGGATGTGGTGACCATTAGTTTTAAGCTTGAGACCGTTTTTAGCACGGACAGAATATACCTATTGATCTTGCCAAAAATGCAATGGCCTGAGCTCAGCAGAAAACATTAAATATAAAAAATAAACTACTAGTCTCTTCAATCTACTGTATAATGAAGTTGACAAAAGGCTTACATGTTTTGAAGTTTAGCCTGTTAAAGTACCATGGCTCCTTCCGTAAATACCATGGAGTAGAGAGAATAAACCTAAAGTGACAGGAGTTGTTAGTCCTAGTATTACCCAGTGAAAGAATAACCTGGAAAAAAAGGAAATTAATAATGCAGTTGTCTCATCTAAGGACTGGTAAGCTGCAGTATATGACATTTTCCCCAGTCATCTTCCAGGACAGCCATCGAGATATAGGCTCCGCCTGCCTGCAACAGGAAACACATCAACCACATTAAATAAATAGACTCCTCCTTCCATCCCAAGTCAGTTTTTTTGTGTTTCCGCCGGCTACACAGGGACATCGTAATGTTTGTTATTTTTAGGGCTCATGTTTGTTTGCCTTTGGGCTGAGCCTTACCCTGCTAGGCATTGGGACCTACTCCAGGCTTACCTGCTGCAGTGCCTACAGGGATTCCCTATCGGACCCCCACCCGATTTCTGGCCAAATAGGTTTAGAATTGCCTTAACTTCAGGCTTGATATGGTAACGTCTTTTATCTAGTCATGTTGCTTAATTTTTTTCCTTTAACCTCTTGCCGTCCGCCCGTAGTAAAAAAACGGACGGACGGCACTGCTGCATTTGCGGGTTGCCGTCTCCAGACGGCAAATTTTTTCTGCTCGCGCGTGCCCCCTAGCGGGCACGCACGGGGCAGAAAAGACCCGACCGACACCGCGGATGTCAACTGGTTAAACTGAACTTTAAAAAACTTTTTATGATTCAACCAATTTTTGCATAGCACAAAATTAGAAACAGTGGGCTGTAAATAGTAAATCTTCAGACATACTTGATGTATTGTGGTTTATGTATTTCACAAATAGAAAAATGGCATATTAGGCAAAGCATATTTCTATTTTCATATCCAGCCAGCTGATGGGAGCTCTAGGCTACTTTTACATGCTCTCATGGCTGTCCTTGCTTTGCAGAAATATGCTGGTTAGCATATCCAGTTTCCATGTGTGTAAAAATTTTAACTTGGGCAAAGTCTAAAGGGTCATCCTTCTTAAGGTGCCCATACACTGCACGATTCTCGTACGAGAATCGCTGGAAATCCCGCGATCGTACGAGAATCGTGCAGTGTGAATAAAGACGTGCAACCGTTTCTACTGTATGGTCACATGTCTAAGGAGCATGCTAGAAAACCAGCCGAAAATCTTACGATTTTCGGCTGGTTTGAATGATGCTCGGGAGACAAATGCCAAACGGGCCGGTGTGTGCCCGCGCACACTGCCCTTTCAGCATTGCAGTCATCGGAAGCCCGCCCCTCGGGGGCGGGCTTGCGCTCGCAGGTGCGATCTGCCTGTCCAAGATGGGCAGATCGTACGTTTTTTTAAGTACTGTACAACCCTCGCAAGACAAGTCTTGCGAGGGTTGTAAAGTGTATGGGCACCTTTACAGTGTACTTTATCCAATTGGGCTTACAAAGTTTCAGAGAGCGAGAGTCTGAAGTCAAACAGGTTCATGTATATTTTATATACGGATTCCTTTAACGCCTTGGGCACTGCTAGTGTTGAGTATGCAGATTCTTGGCCAGCCACACACCATGCACATTATTCACTCTGTAATTAAGGTCTACGAAGTGATTATTTTTTCCTAAATAGAATTCAATTGTAAACTTTAGCTACCACACTGAAATCAGACCATTATCTGTTCCCAGGGTTGCTTTTGGGTCATCTTTTTAAAGGAGAACTATGAGGTGAGTGCTTTTCACTCACCTCATAGTTCTAGCCGACCTGTGACAGTCTCATTGTCACAGGTCGGCTAGAACTATGAGGTGAGTGCTTTTCACTCACCTCATAGTTCTAGCCGACCTGTGACAGTCTCATTGTCACAGGTCGGCTAGAACTATGAGGTGAGTGCTTTTCACTCACCTCATAGTTCTAGCCGACCTGTGACAGTCTCATTGTCACAGGTCGGCTAGAACTATGAGGTGAGTGCTTTTCACTCACCTCATAGTTCTAGCCGACCTGTGACAGTCTCATTGTCACAGGTCGGCTCAGTAGATCGGGAGGTGAGCGAACATATACCGGTGTTCGCTCACCTCTCGATCCTGTCACGGCTCTCTGCCGTGACGGGGGAGGGGCTGGAATCCCTGCTCCGATCCGCCAGCGCTGACTGGCGGATCTGACGGGGGAGGGGGCGGGTACAGCTGGCTCTGTCACTTACGCAGCTGGGCGGATCTCGACATCGATGTCGGGATCCGCTGCGGCGTCTCAGTATACAGCTCGCGGTATACTGAGCTTAGGGTAACGGGAGGACGCTGGTTTGTGTCCTCCCGTTACCCTAAGGATAACTATGGGGAAAAGCCCTGACCCCATAGTTCTCCTTTTTAAACACTGGTCAGCTGCTGAGCCCATCGAGGTGATTGATTTTATTCCTTTATTTTCCTCTCTAGTACTTCAATAAATAGGGCTCACTTTGATTTTGGGCATTTGGTGCTGCACATGGGGTATTTATTAATCCACCATAGCTTGTTATACAGGTCCCTTGCTGGGTGAATATTGCAATATGTAACAGAAGGATGATTATAAGCATACTTTACTCAATAGAATGGGGTGTAAACTAAATCTTTGGATTGTTTTCAGGTCCTCTGTTCGGTAGAAACAGTCTTTAATGTATACATTAATCTGGGTTATTAATTTGGGCTTTTATTTTGGTATATTAAGCCATAATTTTATTTGCATAGCTCCTTTTTCATTTTTCAGAAAATGCTTCCCTTAATAATTTCAAGCATATGTTAGCGGGATGGGACCACATTATGTGGATTGGTAAAATCTGCACAGCTATTCCCACATGTGGGATTTTACATCTACACTTGTGGGTTTCAGATTTACTTTCCATGTGCTTTATGTCCGGAAGCTTTGCTTTGCATTCAAATTACCTCATGGTTATTGGCTTCATTTATAGTCGGCACAACTCAAAGATAAGCAGTGTTTCATTTTTGTTTTTTCTTCTTGGGTGTCGATAGGGGCCATTCGGTAGTGGTTGGTTTGATTTGAGCTGTGTACATATAGGAAGCAAGGGTTACTATAGTACCATTCATCATTTTAATTAATTAAATTTATTGTTTGAGAATAAATCTTAAGGTAAACATGCATTGCTTTTTGGCTTTTTTTTTTTTTTTTAAGGATTTCGTTCACACATTTTCCACCGGTTTAAGAAACAAAGGTGATGGCAGTTTCAGTTTGAATTGGATACCTAACGAGCTGATACGTCTGTTAAGACCAGTGGTGACAATTACTATAGAGAATATAGTGACTGTTTTAAAGGAGAACTATGGGGCAACTTCTTCTTCCCTGCGGTGACTGACTGTCACTGCTCTCTGCAGGGAGAGGATCAGGAAGTCAGGGAAAAAAAAAACCCCCGCTGTCGCAGACTTCCCGATCCTCTCCCTTCCAATATAGCCGACCTGTGATAGCTTCTTTGTCACTGGTCGGCTTGAATTATGGGGGGATAAGTAATTGTCACTCACTCATTCTCCTTTTTTAACTATGGTCTTATGTTTTTAAACCAGGCATTTGACTTGGATCATATGTATATAGTCATCGCACTATTAGTAAAGCACTGCGGACTATAGACATATTAATTTAATGCTTTTTTGCACGACTTTGAAGTTTGAAAAATTTATGGTGTTAACTCACAGTGCAGGAGACCCAGATTAATGTGTATGGCTCTGTTGTAGCTATACCTTTCTTTTAAAAAGATGTTTCAGGGCTATAAATCTCCTTGGTGTTAACCTACTTGGATAAGATGTGCATTCTATCCAGAGTGCTATGTAGTCTAACAGGTAGTGGGGGATTAGTTTTTATCATGTTTCAAATGTCTTAATCAGAAATGTTTTTTATAGCTTTTCCTAGTGCACATCCTGACGTGTGTGTGTGTGTGTGTGTGTCCAAAAACCTTTTTTTTTTTTTATGTGAATACTGTAGGGGAAAGGTTACAACCACTTTAAGGTTTTTTTTTTGCTTTACCTTTCCCACTGGGTCAATTTTTTTTTCCCCCCCCTTCATATGTCCCAATGCGCAACAGGAAAGGAGAGAATCTTCCTAAATTTTATAGAATTTGCAAACTTGCATTTGAAGTTTTCACATTTCCCAACTAGAATATTTTTATCCTCCCCATGTGCGCTGGTGCTTTCCCCCCACTTTCTGTCTTGGAGACAGTTGTTACCTGGGAAAACAGATGGTTGGATCTTCCCAACAGGGACACAGACTGACATCTAACCATTACCCGCAACTAAACACAAAGAAATGCGGACCGGCAGATATAAGGCGAAAAACCCCCTAAGATTTATGTTAAGCCCCAAATTATTATTTTTTCCTCTCTAGCTTGGAGAGAGTAGGCAAGGATTAGAACTCCTGTTAGTTTTACTGCTGTCCTGGGCTTCATTCTAGAGATACCTTTTCTTTCTGCGATGTTTTACACTGCTCCTACTTTACTAAGGAAAATCATTTTCTTTTTGGATTGTGTTGCAGTTGGAAAATGTCCCTTTTTTTGGAATTCCCCCAGACAGGAAATCAGCAGTACAGGAAACGAAGGAAGCTCCCAATAGCAAAAAAAAAAAAAAGTGGCTGGCTTAACTTCTGTTTTATATAATATAAATCGCCTGTGCTGTATAAATACCTGTAACAAATAACATGTAGTTTGTGTATCACTCAGCTGTAGGTCCTCATTCCGGCTCTGAATTTGCGCAGACCCTGTTCTTCCTTCTGGAAGTGGCTACTTTTGTGTGCTGTAAAGTAGCCACCGTTCCAAGCTTGCTCCCGTAATGCACTACAATTTCATGTTTGGGTTTCTAGTTTGTATTGAGATTGTAGCCCATCATGGGAGTGAGCTTGGAGCTGTGGTTGTGTTACAACACACGCTCGGACCGTGGTGAACAAAAGTAGCCACCCTCCAGAAGGAATGACCTTGTCCACATGAATTCAGAGATGGTTTGAGGATCTTCAGCTGAGTGATGGACAAATATGGGATGTGGTTCTTGTTTTTGTGTGGGTTTTTTTTTTTGTTTTTTTTTTTATAGTTGGGGTACTTAAATGTATTTTTAAGCTTTAACTTCTGAGTTTAGTGTCACTTTTTTTGAAGTTGAGTTTTCAGAGATGATTTAGTAGTTCACTAGTTGATGTCACTTGGTACCTGGTATTGCTGTTTTAAGTTTAGTGTTACACTTTAGCATCAATTTATATTGTTACTTCTTGCTGAATGTAAAAATGTCAACTCATGTTTGGACCTGATATTGTTTATATTGTAAGAGATCCATGCTGTGATTATTTCTCTTTCTATCTTGAAATACCCTCCTGTAGTATAAAAATGATTAACAATGTAGACAATCAAAATTGATAGTATCAACTTTCAGGTAAGTTTTTTTTTTTTTTTTTTTTTTTTTTTTGTTTATTCAAGTGTCCTGGATAGATGATACATCAGCATTTGTGTCACTCAGCAAAGCCGATCAAGTGCAAATAGGTAAGAAATGCTGTGTAGTCTAATTTTTTATAACGTTATTTCTTTTTCTACATTTCTATCGTGCATTTTTGACTAGCACAATCCAGGGGCACATTCAGTGCTGCCCAAATAACATAGTTTATGTAAACATTAAAATAGATCTTGAAGTTATGCTTTTTTGCAATTAAACTATTTGTATATATCTTCCCCTGCTACTATACATTCAACTTGGTTGAAGCAATCATAAGTTAATAGCAGAATGCAGGGCATATTGACCTAACCAGCTGGAAGCGATTTTGTTATGCTGTATGCCAGTGGCAGGGAAAGGGTTAAACCGAGGGCTGCAGAGAACTGCACATAGCCCATAAAAACACTAGTTTAAAATGCCTGCTTTTAATAATTTTATTAAATACATGTATGAGGTCCAATAAAACAACATCCTTAGCATTTTCAAACATTAGTCTTGTACTTGGTGGAGTTGCGCTTTTTTTTTTTTTGAACCGTGCCTGTTATGATTAAAGCAAATGTGATGATCACAGATTTCCCATAAACTTGCAGCTCTTGAAAGACTTTCACACTAAGAAAAGTACTCGAAATAAAAATAAAAATCTAGTGCTTGGGTATCGCATTTGCATGAAGTTGCCTAAAATTAGTATGTGAAATGTGCACTTTTTATTCTTGACATCTGGATTAAGCTTTACACCAGAAAATGTAGACCGAATATAATGCTAGCCTTTATGAATGCAATAAAACATTTATGCAAGAATGGTTTTTACTTTGCTGAAAATGTCTCCTATTGAGTTTAAAGGGTGTTCTGTGTAAATTCTCCTTGCCTGGTGCAGTGAGATTCCTGGTAAGCTTAGGTGAGACATGGTTATTCTGGCAGTACACCTATGTTTGACTGGTTCAATAGTGAGGACATCTGTGGTGTTTCCTCCAATAAGTAAAATCCTTGTGTTTGAATGTATTGCACAGTGCTGTCAGTCTGATTGGTTAGCAGTTTCTGCCTCTTTACCTATAGCTGGATGCTAGTATAAAGATAAATCTAGGCACCACTTAAAGTGTAACTGCATCTATTCTGGATTTATACTTAAAGGAGAACTATGGGGGTCAGTGTTTTTCCCCATAGTTCTCTTTAGGGTAATGGGAGGACACAAACTAGCGTCCTCCCGTTACCCTAAGCTCAGTATACCGCGAGCTACAGCTCGCGGTATACTGAGGCGCCAGAGCAGATCCTGACATCGATGTCGTGATCAGCCCAGCTGCGTGAGTGACAGCTGGCTCTGCCTCTAGATAGGCAGAGCCAGCTGTCCCCGCCCCCTCCCCCGTCCGTTCCGCCATTGAGCGGGGAGGGTGGAATCCAGCCCCTCCCCTGTCACGGCAGAGAGCCGTGACAGGATCGAGAGGTGAGCGAACGCCGGTATCTGTTTGCTCACCTACTGAACCGACCTGTGACAGTCTCATTGTCACAGGTCGGATAGAACTATGAGGTGAGTGGAAATCGCTCATCTCATAGTTCTCCTTTTAAGGCTAAGATCAGACTTTTGTTTTTTGTCGCAGTAACTGGTTGTGCTGCACCATGCATGTATTGGTGCATTGGCTTGCAGTTTATTTTGAAAACAAAAAAAGCCTGTGTTCCGCCAGCAGTCCCTGCTGCGCATTGGGACCCTTGTTCTCTGTGGGGAAGCAGTCATCTTTTTGCAGAGATCTGACACACCCCGTGGTGAGGCAGAGCTCTCCAATTGGCAGGGAACATGAGCGTTGCTTTTTACAAAGCTGTAGGTCTGACTCTGTAGGGGTTGTGTTGGACCTGTGAGAGCCCTCTGCTTCCTCAGAGTAAGGGTTCCACTCTACAACTGCTGGTATAGGGAAAACTTTGCCGCTTTTTGTAAGAAAACAAACTGTAAAACACTGAACACTAGTGCTGCAACTAATTATTTTCATAATCGAATAGTTGGTCAACTTTGTTTTTTCCCCCGATTTAATGGGATATAAAAAATTGACATAGTTAATTTAAAATAAAATACACAAATGCAGTTTTCCAAACAGTTTACTTCAGAATAAAACTGCATGCACAATTTTTTGGAATCTCACTGCACTGAAACGCACGGCATTGCGGTACCGTGCATTCCAGTGTTGGCAATCACAATGTGAGTGGGAGGCACGTTCAATGGCACTGCAACGCACCTCCCGCAGCAGAATTTGTCAGGCTATAATACATTTTTAAAAATGGCATTTTCGTATTCAAGCACGTGGCGCTTGAAAAGCTTCAACCAGGGAATGACATCTTCCAGTGGCAAGGTTCTGCAGATGGCAGCGGAATGTAAATACAGCAGGTAGTGGGCTGGTGCAATAACCAGCCTACTATTGGCCATTTCAAATTGCAATAGCAGGCTGGCTATTGCACCCACCCACTGCTTGCAGTGCCCTCCTCCCAGCATGGAGGATAGAGCAAGGGGATCCACCCAAATCAGTAATGAGAATAGTTGACAACCATTCTCATTATGGCTTAATCGATTAGATGGTTGCAGCCCTACTGAACACCTTGTTTTGCTACACCTGGAATTGATTTAGTTGATGTAAACTGTGCGTTCGTTGGCCTTTAGATCAATGCATGTTGTTGCACTGCACAGGTATGAGCCTGGCTTAAATATTTTTAAGTGTTTTTTCCTTTAAGCCCCATTCACATTGAGCGATTTTATCGCGCGGTAATTCCCGCGATATCGCGGCAAATTACCGCATGATATCGCGCTCCAATGCGTTTCAATGGGGCAAAGGGTCCTGCTGTCACGGGTCGTGTGTCGTTACAGCAGGACCCTTTTTGGAGCGGATTTAGCTCAATGCAAGCTTGAACGCGATATCGCGCGGCAAATCTCGAGATGTCGCGCAATATGCAAATCGTGCGACAAACGCGCGATTTGCGTATCGCTCAGTGGGAACGGGGCCTTAGTGGGACTGCTGCTTTTCTTTTAGGATATAAGACTTGTCTGTACTGTCATAGCTTAAATGGTATGGAATGCGCTGGCCTGGTCCAGTAAAAATATGTTATACTTCTTGGAAAAATGTTCTTTTATCTTTCAGAGATTTTATTGAGCTTAGCATGGCATTTAAACTGTAAGCCTGTTATAGGATAAGCATTCCATAAATGTATAAAATGTTTCTACAGCCAATACTTAATGCACAGGGCAAGCTTTGTTTTGGCTGGATAGTGACGGTTTTAAAAGATTCAGAAGCTGGTGATTTATTAGTGATTTTACGTGGAATATGGTCATTTTTAAGCAGATATTCAGATGTCTGTGGAACTGTTCAGTGTGTGAGTTTACCTGATATGGTGTTTTTATAAATACAGTTCCATGCCACGAGGGGGCTGTATAGCTTTAGGAACTCGCATGGCTGAGTAGCGATATGTCTCACTTTTGATGCAGTTGTAAATCTCTCTGCCACTAGCATTTTATTTATATTTAAACATCTAAGGAAACCCTTTTTCATTTTTTGACATTAGGTGCCTCCTCTCTTTCTTTCTGTTTTAATTTCCAAATATGTTTTTTTGTGTTTTTTGTCTGTAATTTATGTAGTATACAGTACATAGGAGGCCCTGTGTTTTGTCCAACCTTTTTTATATTTTAATACAGTGGTAGATCATTGTTCCAAAATAGGTTGGTGGAGGGGGGGGGATGTCCAGAGGACCAAAAACCGAATTTGTTTAAATTTGCTTATTCATTAATAAGCAAATTTACACTGGTGTTTTTATTTTGGACAGGTGATACGCTTCTAGAATCCTTTTTTTTTTTTCTTCTACAGCGCTCTTCCCCCAGCTTCACTGGATTGGATTACGAAGTTAAATAAAATGTAAAGTTAGGTAAAAAAAAATAAATAAATCAAGCACTACTGTTAATGCATCACAGTGCTTGTGTACAACACACACCAGTGTACATGTTATGTACACCTAATGCATGCCTGCTGCTGTGAATGTTTTTTGTTTTCTTTCCGTGTGCTTTGAAAATGATCTGTGTAAAGGTGGCCATACACTATACAACCATCGCAAGACTTTTTTTTTTGTCTTGCGATGGTTGTAATGTAATTTTAAAAAAACTTACGATCTGCCCATCTTGGACAGGCAGATCGTACTTGCGATCATCGCAAGCCCGCTCTGCTGAGGGGCGGGCTTCCGATGACTGCAATGCTGAACGGGCGCACACCGGCCCGTTCGGCAGTTGTCGAACAAGCACGCCACTAACTATGGTACGATTCTCGGCGGGTTTTCCTGCCTGCTTGTTCGACGGAAGACGTGCGATCGTACAGTAGAAACGGTCGCACGCCTTCCATACACTTTGCTATTATCGTACGATAATCGTACTGTCTATGGGCTCCTTAACAAGAATGTATTACAATAAGTATTCCCTAAACCCTGAAGTTCAAATAAAAAGTAGGGTGAATGTAGCCAAATCAATTTTCCAATCTTAAGTTGCCAGCATGCCTAAAAATGTTATAAGGATCGAGAAGAAACGCGACTATAGCACACAGGAAAGATCTATTGCACAAAAAAATGTGTTAAATTGGCAAATTTTATTACAAAATATTACATTTCAAAATAGATGTTCTTGGCCAGAAAAGTTTTTGGACTAACTACTCATTACTGCCTGAAGGTATCTCTTCAATTTGTAAATACTATACGTATGAAATTTAGGAAAGGCAGCATATTTGCACCTAATCTGCCTCCTTTTGCTCTCCTTTAGGAGACCTAGACCTGCCTGGTCTAGGTATAAGGGAATCAACATAACTATGTTTTACTTCATCATATAGAAATATACAGACCATAAAAATTAAGCTATGAGCCAGTATTCTCTATAATGGTCCTGAAGTAGATAATATGTAAAAAGTGTAAACCTTCTAAGGGAATAAGAATAAAATAAAGTATATAATTGCTATCGGTTGTATTTTAATATTTTGTGTAGGGCTGCAACAAAAGATTTCCATAATCGATAAGCTGGCAGATTTATTTTCGATTTGCTCATATAAAAAAAAACACAAAAAAAACCTAGGTTCGTAACACTGCATTTGTGTACTTCATTTTAAATGAAGGATACAGTTTACGTCATAATAAAACTGCATGCAAATTTTTTTGCAATCGCACTGGAAAGCATGGCATTGCAGTACCCTGCATTCCAGTGCAGGCAATCGCACTGTGGGTGGGAGGCACGTTTGGGGTGACATTGAAGTGAATGGCACTGCAACACACCTCCTGCAGCAGAAATTGTCAGCTCGAAATGGAAAATGACTTTTTTTTAAATTGTATTGTAAGCACATGAATACTTTCAGCCAGGGAATGATGGCTGCCAGTGGCAAGATGCCGCAGACGGCAGCTGAATGCAAATACATCGGGTAGTGGGCTGGTGCACTAGTCAGCCTATTGGCCATTTCAAATTGCAATAGCAGGCTGGCTATTGCTCCCGGCCACCGCTTGCTGTGCCCTCCTCACAGCGTGGATCCAACCAACTAATTGATGATGGGAATAGTTGACAACTATTCTCATTTATCGATTTTAATCGATTAGTTGGTTGCAGCCCTAGTAATGTGTTCCTTTTTCACACAAACCTCTGTGCGATTTAAATCTTTCTTGGGTGCTATATTCAAAGTCCCCTGTTAATTATACAATCCGTATTTTACAATTTTTAAAAAGTTCATTGCTCTTCTAGTGTGTGTTTTTTTTTTTTCCCCCCAGTCAACAGTGATATTTATATCAACTTATGTACAAGTCAAGTTACTTAATTGATGCAGGGTCCTGGGTAGGCTTTTTTCCTTTTTGTTTTTTTAGTTCTTTGAATGCAAGTCTAGACCTGTCAGATTTTGAATGGTCAACTTTTGCCAGAGGATGGGGTTTTTTTAAAACTTTTTTTTAGTGTCCATGGCTTTGTATATCAGTCACTGGTCTTGCATCTTGCTGGGCTTGCCATCAATGATGCACCAGGGCAAATTAAAGCTCAACTCCAGCCACAAGCTTTAGTTTTTGGTAGAGAAACTTAAGGCAGAACTCTGGGCAAATCCAATCTTAACTTTTGCCGTGCAGGGGTAGCCCGACTGCAAGGGTTAAGATTGGATTTGCCCTGAGTTCTGCTAAAACTTTCTCGCTCTACCCAAAACTAAAAAAAGCTTGTGGCTGGAGTGCCGTTTTAATGTTGTGCTACTCCGCACTGCAAGAGTTATGTGCTCATTTTCAATAGGAAGGTAAATTAAGTTACTCACCTGGAACACGATCCTGGCTTGCTCTTGGACTGTTCCCTTCAGCCTCTCTAAAGGTGGCCATACACTGTACAACCATCGCAAGACCTTTAGTCTTGCGAATGATTCTCGGCTGGTTTTCTAGCATGCTCCTTAGACAAAAGACGTGCGACCGTACATTAGAAACGGTCACATGTCTTCGTTCACACTGCTCGATTCTCGTACGATCGCGGCATTTCCCACGATTCTCGTACGAGCAGTGTATGGGCACCTTAACTCTTCGCTCCACAGGTCCAAGGTCCTGTGAGTGATCCCATCCAATACAGTGTATTGTAGAGCTGCAACAGTTAATCGATTTAGTCGATTAAAA
>NW_017306839.1:0-6833 GCF_000935625.1 Nanorana parkeri
TAATTATGAGCACCTTTCCCCAGCTTCATTGGTGGCAGGGTTAAAGTAGAAGGAAATGCCCAAAAAATAACTTGCATGTGAACATTGCCTCCTCACTGGCCTTATATTTGCTGCATACATTCTCCGATTAATCTCAATGGAAAAAACGTTTTAAATATTTTTGCAAGCGGCCACATGAGCACAAAACTCCAGCGCATTTGTCTGTCTGTGCAGCTGGAGGACCTTGCAGCTTTGGACACCAGTGGGATAACATCACTGCTCTAACGGTTCATCGGTATTGTACAGAAACACTCACTGGAACTTTGTGGCCACTTGGAAAAAGATTAAAAACTTATTGAGATTTATTTAAAAATGTATGCAGCAAAAATGAGAGCAGTGGGGGGGGTGGAGGGCTAAAGTATTTTCTGTTTGAGGAGGGGGCCCCATACAAATCTTGCTTTGGGGCCCTGTGATTTCTAGATACGCTGAATAAAAGCATAGCTATCAGAAAGGGTTTCAGAGGAGCATAAAACTGGGGCTCAAGCAGTGAACTTAGCAGGTATATAATAGACATGGGTGGAGCTCAGGTAGTGGAATTAGCAGGTAGATAGTGAAGATAGGTGAAGCTCAGGTAATGAGCTTAGCAGGAATATAATAAACATGGGTGGAGCTCAGCTAGTAGAATTAGCAGGTATATAATAAACATGGGTGGAGCTGAGGTAGTAAAATTAGCAGGTATATAATAGACATTGGTGGAGCTCAGGTAGTGGAATTATCAGGTAGATAGTAGACATGGGTGGAGCTCGGGTATTAGAATTAGCGGGTATATAATAGACATGGGTGGAGCTCAGGTAGGGAACTTCCACAAACATGGGTGGAAGTAGATAATAGACATGGGTGAAGCTCAGGTAGTGGAATTAGCAGGTAGATTATGGGTGGAGCTCAGGTAGGGAGCTTAGCAGGAATATAATAAACATGGGTGGAGCTCAGCTAGTAGAATTAGCAGGTATATAATAGACATGGGTGGAGCTCAGGTAGGGAGCTTAGCAGGAATATAATAAACATGGGTGGAGCTCAGCTAAAATTGTTTTTGCATTCACGGACGTGGTGTTGATTATAAAAGCAGGAAGATATATCCTCACATACAAGGACTTTATTGTATCCAGAAGTAATGGACTTCACACATGGTTATGCAGATTAGGTGGGAGTTATACATCACTTGTGAGATTCAACACAGGATTTTCTATATGTACACATTTTATGAGATGTACTAGCACGTGTTTTTTATTTTTTCTATCATTAGCACAGGCATTGTGCAACACAGGTGTTGTGTATGACACAACATTGTGTATCCCTTTGTGACAATTTCACTGTTTATACTATTTTTTTCACATTTTAGGAATATAATTTTTGAGTTTGAAGCGCAGTGCTATTTTCTTTTTTCCTATTTTGGGTGTACTCACCTATTAAGCACAGCTGCTCTTAGAGTGGTATTTGATTCCTAGCGCAGTTTCTTTCTATCTAACATATAATAGACATTGTTGGAGCTCAGGTAGTGGAATAAGCCGTTATATAGTAGACATGGGTGGGGCTCAGGTAGTGCGCTTAGCAGGTATATAATAGAAATGGGTGGAGCTCAGGTAGGGAGCTGAGCAGGTATATAATAGACATGGGTGGAGCTCATGTTGTAAGCTTAGCAGGTATATAATAGACATGGGTGGAGCTCAGGTAGGGAGCTAAGCAGGTATATAATAGATATGGGTGGAGCTTAGCTACGGAGTTGAGCAGGTATAAGTTTATTATACAGTATGTATGAACAAATAAGCAGATACAAGGATATTTATTCCACCACTAAACACAAAGGCTGCTGATTTTTGGGCCACAACCAAAAACCTGGCATGTAGCAGTGACAAATCTTTAACGCTGGAATTAGAGACAGATGACATTTATAAATAATCCTGCTTATTATTACCATGCATGTCGGACATGTCCTAGATTGCACCCACAAATGTTGGTGTTATGCTTCATATCATGAGATGAGGACTCCAAGGTGCGTATTATTGAGTAATAATATAAAGCATATGCATACATTCTGCATTAATGTGGACTTGCACAATATATAGTAGATTCTATATTTGGAAAATGTGAAATATGTCCTTTTCCTTTTCTTTTTTTTTTAAACCAATCTTCCAAAAGAACATGCGTTCTCTGTTAGATGATTTAAATAACATTTGGCAACTGGATAAATGAGAGAATGAAATGTAATAAACGAAGTGTTTATTGTTTTATACTGTTTATGAAGATTACATTATTATTTTTCCATTCTATTATCTGTATCCACTGTCACTTTTCAACTCAGAACTTTCTGAGTATTTCAAAAGCATACGAAAAGTGCAAATATTAAGTTATCTAGATCCCACCTAAAGCCCAACTCTGCCCTCCCTCAGTCACCCCTCACCCCCAGGGTCTTCCCCGCCAATTTTTATGCCTTATAATATGTTGTGCCTTTTAGGTGTCACCCACCTAAAAGCCCAACTCTGAGTGCTGCACCCAGAGCTGCTATTTTATTTTACAACTCCTGGATCACCGTTTAAAACAAAATTCTTTTAGACATCTGTCTCTTATTTTTTAATGTTAGCTAGGCGACATCTACCTACAGTTAAAGTGACTCTAAACTCAGGAGTTAAATCTTAAAAATGAATTGAAGTACCTTTAACCTTAATTTGTGCTGACACTGTCCTTCCTTCTGGAGGGTGGCTCCAAGCACGCTCCCATGATCGACTACAATCTCAGTACAAATGAGCTACCCAAACATGAGATTGTAGTCCATCACAGGAGTGAGCTTGTAGCGGTGACTACTTTACAACTACTTTTTGTTAATAGTTAGGGTACTTAAATGTATTTTTAAGGTTTAACTCTTAAGTTTAGTGTCACTTTAATGACAGCATTTTTGTACAGATTTTTAGGTAAGCAACACAGCTGAGAGCCAATCAAATGATCTTAAGAGATCAGAACAGTTTGGAAAATCACTGGAAGGCTCCTACTGAACTATGTGGATTATGCTTTGCTGAACGTAACATATTACCATTTTAAACGTTTCTTGCTATTACATATATTAACCAGAATGCCTGTCCTGCACCCCTCTCTGAATTTGTTTCACATTGTTACTGGGTCCAGACTTTCCCCAACTTTACATGCACCATCTGCCACCCCTCTGTCCACCAAGAGTGTCCTTATTTGGCTTTTGAGTCAATCTAACTTGACAGAGCAACGAAGGGCGCGCAAACATGGAAGCAAATCCGTTATTCCTTTAGGTGGCATGAGAACAAATCTGTCAGAATGGTGTCCAGCCATCTGACATTAGCATTGTTTGCAGCTAGGGAATGAACAATTGCTGTCTAAGCTGCTATTTAGCCAGAGAAAAGTTTTTTGGAGCAATTAAATAGGAGGTTTCAGGCTTACACTTGTTGCAAGTTAATATAGATTCCGATATCTCTAAAGTTTCTAAAGGTTCGAAAGTTTAACTTTTTATTTCAGTGTCTTTATCATGGGAAGGCATTGGAGGGCAAAACCTTGCCAGATACACATCAATGCCCCCCACTTGGCCAGTGGCCAGGGCTGCAAAAAGACCACCCCTCAAAGCAGGTGCCTACCAGGAATAGAGACAATCTTCCCCTTCTTTCTGACTCCCTATATCATGTGACATATTAAATAATACAGAGAGATAGGAAGAAGGGGAAGTTTTCATTTTACTTCCTGTTGGGTGCTCCACTTTAGAGCAAAGTGGCGCCGTCTCCTGATAGCCCACCTGCCCCAGCAATGTATAATCACCTGTGTACACTTCAGCACCTCCCTGCTTCGTTGCTCTAACAAAGTAGGACTTCCAGGTATGGAGGAGCATGTGACCTTCCCCTTGTCACATTACTTGAGCATGAGAAGCTACTCAACAGGTCGGAACACTGTCAAATGTAGGGATTTACTGATGTCATCGACCTGGGAATGATGTGTAATCACCTCTGTACACCATCACCTCCCTGCTTCGTTGCTCTAACAAAGTGGGACTTCCAGGTATGGAGGAGCATGTGGCCTTCCCCTTGTCACATTACTTAAGCATGTGCAGCCACTCACCAGGTCGGAACTCTGTCACATATAGGGATTTAGTGACATCATCTACTTGGGGACGATCTAACACCTACTGACACCAGAGCCTAACCAGGTGGTCTTCTGCAGCAGTAAGGTGAAGGAGCATAAATTGGTGATTATACCTTACTCAGGGGGTGGTCAGGAGACACTTTGAAGGACACATCTTGAATGAGTGGGCAATATGACAGTGTCTCTTTAATTAGTAATATAAGTTAAAGGAGAACTATGGGGTTAAGTCTTTTCCCCATAGTTCTCTTTAGGGTAACGGGAGGACACAAACTAGCGTCCTCCCGTCACCCTAGGCTCAGTATACCGCGAGCTACAGCTCGCGGTATACTGAGACGCCGCAGTTTACCGCAAGCAGCTGCTCGCGGTATACTGAGACGCCGCAGCTAAAGCAGATCCTGACAATTGTGCCGGGATCCGCCCAGTTGCGTGACTGACAGCTGGCTCTGCCTATCTAAAGGCAGAGCTAGCTGTACCCGCTCCCTCCCCCGTCCGTTCCGCCAGTCAGCGCTGGCGGATCGGAGCAGGGAGGGGGGAATCCAGCCCCTCCCCTGTCACGGCAGAGAGCCGTGACAGGATCGAGAGGTGAGCGAATGCCGGTATTGTCACAGGTCGGCTAGAACTATGAGGTGAGTGGAAATCATCACCTCATAGTTCTCCTTTAAATACATTTCTCTTTTCTCTTGGCAATGTCTACTTTGTAACTCCAAACCACCAAATGATAATAAATAGGTCAACAAGCCATAAATTGGAAAGAAGTGAGTCCATGTAACAATATGCGGATGGGATGACTGCCCTCTAGTGATCCATTATACTTAAGCGCCTGGACTGCGTCCAGCAGGTTAGCAATGAATCTGAATCACATCTTATTCATCTTCTAGTAGTAGACCATAGGGAATTCCATTAGTCAGTGTAATTTAATTTCAAAGACGTACAGCAAATGCATATTAAATTGATTTGAATTATACTCTCCAGAAGGTTCTTTAATGGCACTGATGATGTAGATAAGAAATTAAAAAAAGTTTAATCTTCTAATTGGATGGTTTCGTAAAATAAGCTTATACCTTGAAATGTAAAACCCAGAACCAGGCTAGAGTCTTTGGACATCGTTGACTTTTCACCCAAGCATTTAATGTAATGCATTAGGACAGGAATTGGATTTCTTTATTCAATTATTCACCAAGCACGGCAGTGCTGTAAACCTACTCTGTTCAATAAGAAATGTCCCATTTGTTTATCAGTTTTTGATCACATTCTTGTAAAACTGCAACAGCAGAAAGGTTAAACAATCACCGGTTTGCTCCATTTACTTTTCTGTAATTAATTGTTTTAAAATGAACCTGTCATGAGAAATATGGAGTCTGCCATTACTGACCTCCTTCTAAAATTGTTATTTGCCTGGCTGTTATAGTGACCCACTGACTTGACCTCAACAAGTGAAGATTTACAATGCTTTAGGGAACTCCAGCCAAAAATAACACGATGTAAACAGATGGCCCATTAAAAGATCAAATGCAGCTTTTGCTGCAATATTCACCTTACAGTAGTGTTAAACTCTCAAACTTGTTTTCAATCATTAATCCAGTTTAAGCAAATAAACACATTGCCCAACAAAGTCATTCTTTAACTTTATGCCCAAGCACTTACAGTCATCATGTTTCTGAACAGCCCCAACTCTCTTAGCTCAGCTTCCCTGAACTTCCTGTGCAGTACAAGATCAGAAGGGAGAGAGCAGACTGCAGCAGCTGTCCATCTACTAGCTTGGAGAATGGAAAAAAGAGGAAGGAGGGGATTGTCTTGCCTTGCCGTGTCTGTGTTTATTGAGGCACACACAAGGGTGGCTCTATAGGACCCTGCAAGGGAAAGGAGCACCTCTAAAACAGGATATCAGGTCAGTGTTTAGGAGACCAGCTGATTCTGCAGGAAACTAAAACTTTTAAACATCAAGGGGCAGCATCCATTGTAGGTTATGTAATCAGCATTTGATATAGATTAAAACCCTTTTGACTTTAATATTAGTTTAAATGCAAAGCTGTCCACTGCAGCGCTTCTGTTTTTACCACTAAATGCCTGACCACCAGTACTGCCAAAGCTATTTACTCTGAGCCCAGGTTATCATGGTCCTGCCCCATCCTGTTAATGGACAGTGAAAGGAGAAGCAGCACAGTCATGAGCTTGTCTCTCTGTCTCTCTACTCTCTCCTTCTATCAGCATGTGTCTTATAAGCACATGAACTGATTGGATCCTTGTGCTGCTTCTCTCAGTCTGATCTATGCTGTACAGGGATGGCAAAAGTCAGAAGTCATTAGCCACATGCTTATTCCTGATCAGCATAGGTGATTCCTTTTAAAACGGCCGCTGACGTACAACTTCACTGTACGGCAGCGGTGTCTTTCTAGCTGACAAGTCGGGCACACAGCCCGACTTGCAGGAGCAGCTACACGGTCTGCATCTCCGACGGAAGCAGACCGCAGAGCAGCTCCTGTCAGCTTCGGCTGGAGCTCTGTCAGTTCTGAGCACCGGCCGAATGATGGATAACTAGTAAGGTCTAGTGCAGACCTTACTAATGATCACCGCTAAATCATCAGGGAATCAAGATGTGCCTCCTCCCTGCACGGATAAAAGCAGGTGAGGGGGCTTGGAAGGACAGGGGGGGAGAGTTGATGATGTCTGCTGGGGGGGGGAAGTTTATGATGTCTGCTGGG
>NW_017306839.1:7100-19213 GCF_000935625.1 Nanorana parkeri
GAAATTGAAAAGCTTTTGAGAGTTTTCCTTTTTCTCAAGTCTGAAGCAATACCTGAGGAAGAAAGAAAAACTCTTGAAAGCGTGTCTTCTAAGTATTAGGTTAGTACAATAAAAAGGTATCACCGCATACCGCATTACTCTCGTATTTTGTAATCTTATTTATATATACTTCTTTAGTTTTTTTCAGTGGTATGATTTAGTGGTGAAAATTATTAGTGCCCCCCCATTTTGACTGTGGTATCTTATGTGCCCCCCCCCCTATATATTGTTCCTAGAGTCGCCACTGCTGATCAGGGACTTAAAGAAACAAGATCACCTTGCCCATTCAGGGAAAAGTGGCTGTGTTTTTGCCATGCCCCCCATCCCACCAATACTCACCTTGCCATTGCTCCCCTGCAGTTCCTTGCTCTGTAACAATACTCTCCTGATGCTCCATATAAAGCAGGATGTATGCTAGGAGATGAGGGGGAAGCACTGTAAGTTAGTTAGACTTTTTTTATATGTCAGTATGCACAGGGTACCACCCTATAGGAGGGGAAAGCACAGATTTGGCAACATCAGTATACAGTATTGCTGCTCCTTCACGTATCCATTTACAGGCTTGGGTGGTCATTAGGGATGAACTTCGAGTTTGGGTCAACCATACGTACAATATGAACCCAAGCTGTCTGCAGTGTGCAGAACCGGCAAACAATTGGCCAGTTCACCACACAAGTCAAACCTAAGTGTCCAAGCAACCAATGGCATTGAGCGACCTGCACAGAATCATTGGTTTCCTGGTGGCAGAGCCACACAGTGTTATTGGCTGCTAGAACACAGGTGGGCACACCATAGCAACCTATGATGCTGTGGGGCTGCCAGGATCTTGGCAGCCAGTGCTGCCCAACCTCTAGTCTCCTGGCAACCAATGACGCTGTGCTGGTCATATGGCGTCATTTGTTGCTAGGATACAGGCGGAACTGGCTACAGTTCACTTGGACGTTCACTGAATCCGGATCTCTGGCTAGGTTTTCGGGAACATACAAGCAAACTGAACCCCGGACAGTTAGCTCATCACAGTCACAGCACTTACATAGTTACATAGTTACATAGTATTTGAGGTTGAATAAAGACATTAGTCCATCAAGTCCAACCTATTAGGATCTCATTCTAGGAGTACCCGTACCCCTGTATATTATGGTCCCTTAAGAAATCGTCCAAAAGTTTCTTGAACAATTCCACATTATTTGCTGAAATCACCGCCTGTGGCAGTGAGTTCCAGACCCTAACTGATCTTACTGTGAAGAACCGCCTTCGCCCCTTGTGCTGGAATTTTTTTTCCACCAATTTTAGGTGATGGCCTCTAGTTTTTGTAACAGAGTTAATTTTAAACAGTTTATCGCTAATGTTGCTACCACCATTAAACATTTTGTACATGGAGATCATATCCCCCCTTAATCTCCTCACCTCTAATGTGAACATGTTTAAATTTAGTAGCCTCGTCTCGTAGCTCTGGTCCTCCATACCCCTAATTAGTTTGGTTGCCCTTCGCTGGACTTTTTTCCAACTCAAGGACATCTTTTCTTAGTACTGGTGACCAGAACTGGACCGCGTACTCCAGATGAGGTCGAACCAATGATCTATAAAGTGGCAAAATTATAGACTTGTCCCTGCAATACATCCCCTTTTTAATACAGGACAAGACCCTGCTAGCTTTGTTTACAGCAGCCTGGCACTGCAAACTACCTTTCAGTTTGTGGTCTACAATGACCCCCAAATCCTTCTCCATTTCTGACTTCCCCAGCGGCATACCCATAATTGTATAACCCATTTGTTTATTTTTAATTCCAAAGTGCATTACTTTGCATTTATCGACCACTTAGTGGTCATTGACTAAGCTATGTGGCTTTCACTGCAACTGCAAAAAGTTAACTATCGTATAAAGGCTTCAATCTGAGCTGGATCTGAATATATGCCAGTTTTTTTATTTTTTATTATATGTATAATTTTTTTATGTAATGAGAAATATGCCAACAACGTCTTCATTTTTCATTATTTTCAGCAAAAAAATTATGAATGCAATACACTTGAATATAAGCGACACTGTACCCTCTGCTCAGCATGTTTAATTCACTCTGATTTTATTGGCCATTTTTGTCAAACTAAATATCCATTGTATGAAAGTTCCTTCGAAAATCTACTAGCGTATGGCCACCGTAAATATTTATCATTTGAATATGGCCATGGGAGGAGGCTGTAAACTTGCATACAGCTAATGTGAATAAACAGAAAAAGTGTCCCATGCTGTGCTACGAGTTTCTACTAGGGATGCAACGGTATCGGGTTTTTTTGTATCGAGTACGAACACTGATATGCGTTGTGCCCCGATTATCAGGAAGTTGGACAGCGGATCATGACCTGTCACCCGGGTTCCTGATTGCCAGTGAAGCCAGTGTTCTAGCGAAAGAGCACCAGCTTCAAAGGCTGCCTGGCTTCCAGTTCAATCAGGAAGCCGGGCAGCGAGTCATGAGGTACCGTCCAGATTCCTGATTGGTCAGGAAGCCAGGCTGTTTAGCCAGCTTCCTAGCCAATTAGGAAGCTGAGCGGCACATCATGATCCGCCTCCCGGCTTCCTGATTGGCTAGGAAGCTGACTTTACTTGTTCCTAGGCAGCCTGGCTTCTTGACCAATCAGGAAGCCAGGAGGCGGGTCACTACATGCCGCCCTGCTTCCTGATTGGTTAGGAAGCAAGGCTACTTAGCAATGCATGAAGCCAGCTTCCTAGCCTATCAGGAAGCTGGGAGGTGGGTCATAACCCACTGCTCGGCTTCCTGATTGGAAAGGAAGCCGGCTCCATGCTCCCTCGGCACTGCCAGTCAGAGGGAGATCTCCCTCTGACCGAAAGTTCTGGTATCGGAGGTAAGTATCGGAGGTAAGTATCAAAGCATTTGGGCGAGTAGCAGTATCGGTATTGATGTATCTCTAGTTTGTACTGTATATATATAATATACAGTATATATATATATAATACACATAAAACAGTTATAAACAAGGCAGCATATAAAAAATACAAATGCAACACTTGTTAACCCTCCTTATAATTAGATCTTTTCAAATAACAAGTGGATAGCTCAGTAGCATGAAATTTATAAACAATAAGCCGCAGCGGGGCAGATTTCCAAATCGGCTTCCAGTAACATACCAATAGTTAAGGCTGATGGAAATCTAAGGAGCACAAAACAAAGTCTAAGACCAAGTTAACTCAGAATACAGAATAAAGATTTTACTGATATATGCCAAACTCGCCAACCAAAATGAGAAAAGAATGCGCTGAAGCTAAGTAATTTAAACCACAGATCTTCCAGGATAAAGGTCCCCAAAACATCAACATTATCTGTGCCATAGAAAATGCTCTGAATGTTTAAAGATGGGTGGCCACGGTAATATAATGCCAGGTAATCTGGGAAGGTGGAAAGACAGGAAACAGGAAAAACAGGTAAACCAGCAGGCCAGTTGGTAAGCTGCCTGACCAAGGCTCTGGTACTGATGTTTTTGTCGGGGTCAATGACAACTGTCTAAAAGAGGACTTCCCCTCACTTTGGAGATATTTCCTCTCAATTCCTATTGTGTCTATGGAAAAGGAAGTAAAGGGAAATCTCCCAAAAATTGCCAAAGAAATGATCAGGGTTTAAATCCTTCACTACTCTATCCAAAACTGAAAAGCATTTTGGATCTGCAGTCTGTATTGTCATTTGACACTTGATTACTGAGTACTTATTTACCCAAAAGAGTTTTGGCTTTAGATTCACTTCAAAGTGACATTAAACTCAGGAGTTAAACCTTAAAAATACATTGAAGTACCAACATCTGATCTTCTGCTTCCTTCCTGTCCTTTTCATCTGTCCCTCCAGCGCTGCGACGGGTCTCCGATCCAGCCCTGACTCCTCTGTTCTTGCTGGCACTTCCTCTCCCACAGAGTCTGCATGCGGGTGCATGCGTCCATAGACTTAACTTGTGTCTCTCCTCCTCGCATCCCGGCCGAAAATGTGTACTGCGCATGCGTCCGCCCCAAGATGGTTTGCGGCCACCCAAGAATTTTCACATTTTCGGTCAGGGCCCCAGGGGAAGACACAGGTAAGTATTAACCCTTTCAAAGGGGGGGGGGGTTTAAACATTTTTTGCATATATCTACTGCTTGCTAGCAGTAAATATATGCAGGAAAAAACAGAGGGTTTAATAACCCTTTAAAGGGGAACTTTGAGATGAGTGATTTCCACTCTTCCTCATAGTTAGATCCGACCTGTGACAAAGAAGCTGTCGCAGGTCAGCTCTATCGATCAGGAAGTGAGCAGAAACATGCAGCCGATCCGCTCACGTCCCAATCATCTAACTGCAGGGAGCGGTGACTGTCAGTCACCATTCACCACAGGGATTCCCCCCTCCCCTCTTCGATCCTCCAGCGCTGACTGGAGGAATGGACGGGGCAGGGGGCGGGCACAGCTGGATCTGCCTCTAGATAGGCAGAGCCAGCTGTCACTGACGCAGCTGGGCGGATCCAGGCAGTATTGTCGCGATCTGTCCCGGCTGCGGCGCTCTCAGTATATATAGCTATTGCCCGCAATATACTGAGCTTCGGGTCACGGGAGGAGGTTAGTATATGTCCTCCCGTGACCCTAAAGAGGACTATGGGGAAAAACACTAACCCCATAGTTCTCCTTTAACTATTAACAAAAATGTCTACAACAAAAACAAGAAATACCGGGGTTTATGAGAGATATGACACCATGGCTTGAAGTTTGATAGAAAAAGCAAAATATTTTTATTTCTACATATTTATAAATAACATATGTGTTACAATGTATATACAAACAAAGATAAAATAAAAATGGGGCAAACAAACAGGTTTTCATTACATGCAACCATTACACTGGAGTTGCTGATTCAAAATTCTGAGGGATCAGATCATCTGGGCTCTAAGGTAGCTCTGCTCTGTAAAACACTGTGGGTACTATATCTTAGTTATCTCCATACTTTTCATATAGAGGGCGGAAGTATATCTCCCAAAGTTGTTTTGGGAAGAAACTGGTAATCACCCGAACAAAACTGACTTTCTGGTCAGGCATTAGATTTCTGGTCAGGCATCAACCCATTGCTCCCAAAACCCCATACCAACTTTCTGAGATGAGAAAGAGGGACAACTTTTAGTATATAGGTATGTAGAGAACAGACACTCCCCTGCCACATCCCAATTACGGAGCCCCCAAAGAATCAATTTGAAAATGATTGCTTAAACTCACAAAAAAAGTGGTATTTTTCCCCAATGTGTTTCCCTTTTTACTGGCTTTTTAATATAAGAAATGCAATGATTTAGAAGTTGGATAAAACTCTTAGTGTGGTATAACACTTTAGGTAGCTAAATGGTAAATATTTATGGAGTTCAATACATTAGACCAAAATACAACAGAGGAGGAAACACAGACATAGGGAATTTGTTCCAAAAGAGTGACAGTTCCTCCGAATAAGGGACAGTTGGGAGTTATGTATACCCACCAAGGGTGAGATTTCTTTGCTATAATTGCTGATTTTGTCTGATTTTTTTCCGGTCCACCTTGGAGTTTTGGGTGTTCCAGCTCAACATTGCAGAATATAAATAAAAGAATAAGCAGGAAAAATGGGACCCTCTCATAATAGGCAGGCAGGGCTCAATAAACTCAAGTGCCAACAGAATCCCTCAGAAATAAAATACATTTTCAAGTGATTAAAATTTTTCTTCCCTAAAAAAAGTATTTTTAGAATTTCATATTATTATTTTGCTTTCTCCTTAAGTTTAAAACTTAAAGGAAAACTAACATAAATTTGACTTTAGTTTTTTAAGTCTTCAGAAGCTACAAAAAAAATATTAGTTTTGGGTGAATTGGCTCTTTAATTTGGGAAGTTTTCCAAGTTTTCAGTTTTCAATTTTTTGATATGATAGGATCACTATAAAACCACTTCAGAAGGTAAGAAAATGTATTCAAAATATCTCTATTGTTCATATATAGAGTATATACAGGTGAAACTCGAATAATTAGAATATCGTGCAAAAGTTGATTTATTTCACTAATGCAACTTAAAAGGTGAAACTAATATATGAGATAGACTCATTACATGCAAAGCAAGATAGTTCAAGCCGTGATTTGTCATAATTGTGATGATTATGGCTTACAGCTCATGAAAAGACATGAGACCGAACAATGCAGAAGAGCTGAAGGCCGCTATTGAAGCATCCTGTTCTTCCATAACACCTCAGCAGTGCCACAGGCTGATAGCTTCCATGCCACGCCTCATTGAGGCAGTAATTGCAGCAAAAGGGACCCAAACCAAGTACTGAGTACATATGCATGCTTATACTTTTCAGAGGTCCGATATTGTTCTATGTACAATCCTTGTTTTATTGATTGCATGTAATAATCTACTTTTCTGAGATTGTGGATTTGGGGTAATCCTCACAATTATGACAAATCACGGCTTGAACTATCTTGCTTTGCATGTAATGAGTCTATCTCATATATTAGTTTCACCTTTTAAGTTGCATTAGTGAAATAAATGAACTTTTGCACGATATTCTAATTATTCGAGTTTCACCTGTATAGTATATATATATATATATATATATATATATATATACACACACACACAAAACAAAATTATATGTTTGCATCAGTTGTGTATTTTCATTCCTTAAATATATAACTTTTATGTCTCACACTGCAGAAGAGAATGTCCAACTTTCACACTATCATTGAGACTCTGTGATCGACATACCATAGGGGATTATTTTGAAATACAAGCAGTAGCCAGCTCCTTGGTGTGCTCTAGTGAGATAATTCAGTCTGGAATTGTATCAAATAACGTGTAATGCTAACCTGTACTGTGCTCCTATTGTCCGATCAAATTCCTATTGATGGTCACAAAGGAATACCACCCGGACTCTACGATATGGGACCGCCTAGTCACCGCCAGTACTAGATAAGAGCTGGAGATGAGTGACTTGTAAAATTGATAAAACTACAACAAAAACTTCCCTTTCAGGACTTACAAGAGACATAATTTGTTAAATACAAGCCATCTGACAATATCTACAATTCAGTGTGAATAACAGCACCTTTGGAACTAAAAGTTATTAGCAGGTTTACAAAAAAAAGGGACACATTTTACAAACAGATTTAAGGACATACTGTTCATTAAATGGCCATTCCACCCAACAGGGGTATTGCTAGACCCAGGTACATGCCTTGTGTCTCATGCTTGGTGCCCTGGGTCACCAATGGCCTTAGCTTGCTGTAGATACCTTCTGGTGGATTGATCTCCTGACTGATGGTGAATGCACAGTTCAAGTGCCAATATCACTCTACAGTGTCAGAGGGGGCAACATGGAGCATCTCATCTTTCAGGTAAGTAACCAACTGACACCAATGCAGGGGCATTCTTCCTCTCATTGACAATAATGTTAGAAGTATTCTTCCTCCCGCTGACACAAATGCAAGTAAGATTCTTTTACCCACTGACACCAATGCAAGTGGTACTTTTTTACCCACTGACAACAATGTAAGGGATGCCCTTTCACCCACTGATGTCAATGTAAGGAGGCATTCTTTTATCTACTGACACTAATGTAAGAGACATTGGTCCACCCACTGACATCAATATAGGGGGCACTCACAACCAATGACGTGAATGTTATGGTTACTCTTTCACACACTGTCACCAATGTAAGGGGAACTCTACACCCACTGACAGCAATGTAAGAAGCACTTTTTTACACAATGACGACAATGTGAAGAGCATTCTTCCTTCAGTTGACACCAATTTAATGGGCAGTCCTTTCATTGAGCACCAATGTTAGGGGAATATTTCCTGTTAATGACAAACAGCATAAGGGACATTATTCTTTCCACTAACTACCAATACTCCTGACCACTGCACTCCATATGCAATGTTGTATGTTGCATATTTCTGACTGATGCATTCTTTACAGTATGCTGTACTATACATACTTCAGGCTGCTGTGCTCTGTACACTAGGTTGTATGTCATGTACTCCAGACCAATGCACTCTATACACTATGTTAAATGTTGGCTACTTCTGACTTTTGATAAGTTGTATATTACGTACTTCTGACCTTTGCTTTGCTTTAAGTTACATACTCCTGGGGTCCTAGGCTCAATTTACACAAGGATCACTAGCTGAATAGAGTTTGAATGGGTTTCCTCAGGTGCTATGGTTTCCTCCCACTATCCAAAAAAATAAAATACTGAAATAATAGTATTTAACTGACTGCCACACAAATCTATATTTGTGAAAGGGGTACAGATATTAACTTGCAAGTATGTGCTTTTGCAAGCAGATGTCCTATGGTGGCCAGATGAGGAAAGAAGGAGAAAAACTAACCACAGTGTGCTCATTTTGCGGCTTGGTGCTGTTCTTTGTAACCCCAGAAATGTCAGCCTGGGAGAACATTTTATAGGTTGATAAGGAAGTAGCGTGGGCTTCAGTAAAATCTGTGTGGGCTTGTGTAAGGGATGTAGTTCATGATGCACACAGTAAAAAAAAAAGGAGACATATTGCGCACAGTAAAAAGAAAGATGTTAAAGAGACTTAGGAGATTATACAGCTCATGTAGATGGCATGTGGGAACAGATGCCACGGATTGCTTCCAGGATGCAAGGGAAGTGGTACTATGCAATGTCCATGCAGTCATTAAAAAAGATACTGAGAATTAGAATAATGAGAAAAAAACGTAACTGCCCAGCATCCATGCATACAGAATAAGACCAATAAGACCAATAATAAACTGAGAACTTTTGGGAAGATGAGGGCACAACAAAAAGTTGGAGGCGATGCGGTATAATTTAAAACTGTGCAAGGGGTTTATCACTGGGACAGCAGTAAAAGCCTGGAATTCCCTTCCTCAGATCATCAGACATCAACAGCTTTAAAAAGCACTTGGATGAGTTCCTCAGTTTACAAAACATAAAGGGTTATGGGAATTGCAAGCAACACACACACACACTATATAGGTTGAACCTGGTCGCCCAAATGCTCCAATACGTACCCTTTGTAACAGAACTCCCAGTCAGAGGGAAATTTCCTCTGACAAGCAGTGCCGTGAGGGAACATAGAGCCGACTTCCCAGCCAATCAGCATGGAGCCGGCAAAACAACATGGAGCCGGCTTCCCGTGCAATCAAGAAGCCGGGCCGTGGGTGATGACCCACCTGTAGAATGTTCACTGCTTCGGGGGTGCCTTAAATTACTAATGAACAACTGAATCTTAAATAAGTGTTGGGTTTATTTACAAATAGGGATATAATGTACATACATTCTAATTACAATTAAGGGAAATGGAGAGGGGATTTGGAGGGGGTCCGTAGGGATAAGAATTGAGGTTAGGATCCTTCATCTAGCAGCATCATTCTCTCTCTCTCTTTCACACATGCCAGGGCCTTTTCTCTGTGCTCAGAACACTCCTCTCCAGCAGGTCTCAGCGAATCAAATTCTTGATTGCAGAGTCCAGAAAGAGTTTTGTCTTGCCCAAAGGTCAGCAAGGTTACCATTGTCCCTGCTTGTGAGCTAGGTTTTTGCAGATGATTACACAGGAAGAAGGTTCCATCATATGCCCCTGACCCCAACCCAGCATGTATGCTGCATTGCAGACACAGGTGTGGGCAGTAAATACCAGCAGGCGGTCTGGCTCATCCCAGGAGATAAGACCCTACAGCAGATCTTCATCCTTCAGTGTCCTGCCCCCAAGAGCACTTTGATGATCCTCATTTGCTTATCAAAGTCACATGCTGCTTGTTCAGGATATCAAGGAACACCTTTATATCAAAGCTTTTACATAAATATGAATTTTATCGGCTCCAACACCGCCATCTGGCTTCCTGATTGGCTGGGAAGCTGGCTCCATTATAGCAGACGTACCGGTATTGGTACTCGGTATCGGAAAGTACCAAAAGATAAATATCTGTTCTCTAACTCGATACCGAAAAACTGGTATCAGTGCATCCCCATATGTATATAGCAATAATTTGATGTTAATCAATTACATATGGCACCATGATCATGCTATACATAAAAATTGTATCTGCCAAGTAAAAAGAAATAACAAATGATAAACTCATTAATATTGATGCATTACTACTAAAGTAATATAAGAACTATTTCTTAGATATACAAATAACCCTACAAAGGCGTCTATTCCAGTTGCAGACAGATATAGCCAAATTCACTCACTTATCTAATCTGGTGAAAAGAAAATTCCTGTTTACTTATTTCATGTTTACATGATTGGATAATTGAAGTGATTATTCACACAATTTACTGAATTCTCAACTCTTTTTCGTAAATCAGCTCAGTTATGTTGTTTTCACATCCAAACCAACTGCAAATTATTTTGCTCCCATCAAACACCTTTTTGCTATTTCAGTGCTCATACATGAATATAGAAATTGTCTAAATATGCATGTGCTATCAGTTTAGAGGTTTAGAAAATGCTATATTGTGATGGATACATAGAACTGATAACACATGATTATTTGAAAACTCTATATAGTCATAAATGTGCGTGTAGAAAGGACTGTGGCAGTCACACCAGTGGCGGAACAACCGCCGGTGCAGGCGGTGCGGGCGGTGCAGGCAGTGCCAGCAAGGAGCCGATCCGCCACTGAGTCGCACGGTGTATGGCACAGTATATGTCATGCACCTGGTTAGTCACAGATATTTTGCAGGATGTTTTCCAAGCTAATGTTTGTTTCCCTTTCAATAATGACTGAAACATTAAAGGCGAAGAGGAGAACCAAATGAGGGTAGTGGGTGCATTTAGTGATGACTGGCAAGCAGATCTCATTGTTGGCTACATGATCTGCCCGCATATGGGCAGCTTCATCTAACTATAGACACATTTTATTGCCAGTAAAATATACAGCGAGACAATGTACTTATATAATATTAAATACACCCATGGGTAAAGCCATACATTACATTTGTAATGATACAATGTACCTATAAAACATAATGATATGCATCTATGGGAAAAGACATATGAACTTGTTACATTGCATGCAATCTATACTTTCCTCTTATTTTAAGGCATAATGCCTATGCTAGGTTTTTAAACTAAAGTGACACTAAACTCAGGGGTTAAAGTACTTTAACTATTATCAGAAATGCATCTTATTTGTGTATCTCTTGGCTGTAGACCCTCAAATCATCTCTGAATTGGTGCTCATTGGGGAGGGGGGGGGATGCTGAAAAAAAAAAGCCTGGGGGGGGGAGGGGGGGAGTTTGTTCTGGAGTGAGATTTGTGTTTTTAGTGGGAAGACTTGAGCTAAAGGAGATTTGTTATTTTGGTGGGGAATTAACCAGTTGACATCCGCGGTGTTAAACCCCCTTCCCATCCAGGCCATTTTTCAGTATTCAGCGCTGCGGTACTTTGACTGACATTTATTCCGTCATGCAGCGCTGTACTGAAATGAATTTTATACCATTTTTTGGGGACAGATAGAGCTTTCTTTTGGTGGTATTTATTCACCACTGGGGGTTTTATTTTTTTACTATATTAAGGAAAAATTACCGAAATTTAAAAAAAAAAACAGTTTCCCCTATATTAAATGATAAAACATTTATTATTACCCAATTTTTTGGTAAAATATAAAAGATGGGGTCACGTCGGGTAAAAAGACACTAAACATGTCAAGCCTTAAAATTGCGTGCGCGCGCGAAACCTCAAAAAACGATAATACCCAAAATTGGCCATAGGCGACGCTTTAAAAGCTGTTACCGCTCATCAGTTTAGTGTTATCAGTGATTGATGGCCCTAAAATGATTGCTCTCACTGCGACGTTCGCGGCGATATGTAACATGTGTAGCGCAATTGTAATTTTTGCGCGCTGGGGCACCGGACGCGTATTTACGTTTATAGGCGCGTAAACGTGGGGGTGGGGGAGTTAAACATTTTGGGGGGGTTTTTTCCCCTTTTTTTATATGTGACTTTTATTTTATTTTACATTTTTATGTGTTACTTTTATTTTTTTTTATTTATATTTATTTTTTTGCACTTATTGTTATTGCTATTATATAGGGGGATAACAACCC
>NW_017306839.1:19573-27768 GCF_000935625.1 Nanorana parkeri
TAATCGTCGGGTCTTTTCTGCCCGTGCGTGCCCGCTAGGGGGCGCGCGCGAGCAGAAAAAAATTGCCGTCTGGAGACGGCAACCCGCAGATGTAGCAGTGCCGTCCGTCCGTTTTTTTACTACGGGCGGACGGCAAGAGGTTAAAGTGACACTAAACTCAGGAGTTAAATCTTAGAAACACATTCAAGTTCCCTAAATATTAACAGAAATGTATATTATTTGTGTATCACTCGGCTGTAGATCCTCAAATCATCTCTGAATGGGTGCTGACACTGTCCTTCCTTCTGGCGGGTGGCTACTTTTGTTCCTCATGGTCCCTGTGTGTTGTAAAGTAGTCACCACTCTCAATACAAATTAGTAAACTAAACATGAGATTGTAGTCCATCACAGGAGTGAGCTTGGAGTGGTGGCAATTTTACAACACACACAGGGACCATGGGGAACAAAAGTACTCCCCCTCTAGAAGGAAGGACAGTGTCAGCACCAATACAGAGATGATTTGAGGATCTACAGCCGAGTGATACACAAATAAGATACATTTTTGTTAATAGTTAATGTACTTGAATGCATTTTTAAGGTTTAACTCCTGAGTTTAGTATCACTTTAATAGTGTAGCAGAGTGACTGTGTATTCCCCACGCAAGCTATATTGAATTCTATTTCTTCTGCAGTTGAACAGTAAAGTAGGCTGCACTGCCTGATTTCAAAACAACTCTTAACAACTTATAGTACAAGATAAGGCTTATATGCAGTACTGTGGAAAATTTCTTGATTCATACATAATACTTTTATATAAAATGTAACAAAAAATTTTTAGTATATTACATTACATTCACAGTAGACTTTACATTTTATTTTTCCTAGCTGCTACAACTGGATACTTTTAATACAGGACTAGAGTGCTGTTGGGGTGTTCGTGATATTATAGTATCAAAGTAAAAGTGTTTGTAGTTGATACTTGGCACATACCATTGGATCCATGGGGGGAGACTGTGGCCGCCTTTATGGTTTTATTTCATATGAGTTTGGTTGCACTCAACACACCTGTTGCTGTTCCTCCATACATATTATTATAATTTGCTCATCGTTAAAGGAACCCTAGCAACCTCTGGATGAACCCTAGGGTTCCACAGAACTCTGGTTGAGAAATACTGCTTTAAAGGATCAATAAAATGCACCTTTTCCAGATTTTTACAGGAGATATGCTTTTTTATTTTTTGTTGATTCAGCCCTTTCTATTCTTGGACTCATCTCAAGTCGTCAAGCGATTTATTTGTGCTATTTTTATGTGCCTCTATAAACCATGTATGGCTGTTTTTATTCAGTGCTTTCCACAGCTCACACATAAATGGTATGCATGAGTACATGAGAGGTCAACACGAGGAGTTTGTTAGGTTAGCAATAAAATATACAAGTCATTGAGCTGCAATCTTTTCACTAAAATCCGAGAGCACTTGACGCTTCCCTCCATAGCCGCGCTTCTGGAGTCTGTCTCTCTGACATGCTTTATTTTAGCAAATTACTTGCTAAAACCTTGTTTAAATAAACAGCCCAGATATTACAAGATGCAGTTATAAATATGCGAAAACTGGATCATTAAAACACAAGATCAGATACCTGGCGTACAGCAATTGGCATGACACTCTTTCAAATAAGCAAATTACTTGTATCCCTGAGAGTTTATGTATAAATGTCCTCAGGTCGTCATGGATTCAGTGTAATCTTTTCAATATATTCAAATCAGAATGAGAAGAACAGAGAGGGAAATTGAGGAAGGAAAGGGGTCCCATAAATGAGGAAAATGTACAAATAATATGACCAGGGTATAGCAGAAGGGAAAGAAAAGAACCCTGTCAGGTTTTTTTTCTTATTTCGTTGTCTATATCACTTTGGGGGGATTTCCTTTTACTTCCTGTCCTGTAGACACAATGGAGAGTGAGAAGAAATCTATGTGATGGAAAACCCTTCTTAGACAATTGTTACCACAACTGTAAAGTGTCCCCATTGACAGATTACCTTTTATTTATTCATGACCTGGTGACAACTCAAATGTTTCAGTTTTCTCATCACTTTTAGTCCCTGTGGGTCACCAGCACAAATAGTGGGGGTAAATATCCCCAGCAGAAACACAGATAATAAAAGTAAAACAAAAAAAAGTTTTGACTTCAGTAATAGTTTAAAGAGCAAATTCAAACATTAATTTGCATTTCCCTTTTGCCTTATTTTGCACTGCCTGAGTCTCTGAAAAAAGTTACTAGCACAAAAGATGTCCCCTCCTGTTTTATTGCAGGTTTTCTGGGTGACATTGACAGTCCAATGGTAGCTGTGCATGTAAAGCAGGCCTCTACTGGATCCAATACACTACTATAACCACTTTGTACCCAAAGTAATTTTTTGTAGTTTTTCTAGGGATTCCCCGGATACTATTTTTTCATGACCAAGTACAAGTACTTTCCCTCAGGTACTTGAGGGACTACATATGTCAGCAATACATTAAACAGCAATGCAGAATACCACCAGCTATAGAGGACTAGAAATCCCATCAATACATTATACAACAATGCAGAATACCACCAGCTATCTAGGACTATAAAACTTAGCAATCCATGACATGCCACTGTTTACAGGTCATTTGAGGACAGTGGCCCGTCATCGCATGACAACAAATGGGCGGAGTCAGCCGTGATGTCACGGCTGGCCCCGCCTATTTGTTGTCATTCGGCTGGCACCTGTCAAAAATTCATACTGCGGAGGGAGTGTGTCATGTGCGATCGGGTCGGCGGGCATTGGGTTTTTTTGTTTATTCCTACGAGTCGGCAGCAGCGTGGACATCGCTGGACGACATGATTGAACTAGGATTACCTCGTTGGATCATTTCTTTTCTAATTATTATTAAAGGAATAGTCAAAACGATTTTTTCTACAAGTCTGGTCTCTCTGTTTTACATTTTTATTTAACCCTTTATGAAAGGGGGTATCCTGATGCAAATAAGCCCCTGCACGCAGACCCCCACAACCAACGGGTCAGGGTTTGAGGGGAAGAAGCCCTTGTCCCTATTGGCACAGGGACCCCTGCAAAAGCACACTCCCAATGCCGATGGCATGTGGCCTGGTATGGGGCAGGCGGGGGAGCACTCGCTTGTCCACCCTTTTTCATGCCAGGCCAGGCCTGTGCCTTGATTAAGGGTCTGGTTGGGAGTTTCAGGGGGGACCTCACGTTTTTTTAACATTTTTACTGTGGTGGGGTTCCTCCTTAAAATTCCTACCAGACCTAAAGGGCCTTTTTCTTTTTCTTTACATTTTTCTTATTCCGCTCACTACCTTCGGAGGCAGCGAGCAGAATGACCGATCCAAATGCTGCTTGGCAGCATTCAGCTATTCACTCACTGCTGTTTGGCCCCCATGAGAATAGGGGCGAACAGCAGCGAGTGAAATGCAGTATGCTCTCCTCAGCTGATTCAGATCTTGGATCAGCTGAGGCGAACATGTTCTTCACTTATGCTCAGCCGAACTGTTTGGCTGAACCAAAGTTATCCGATGGGAGCCAAAGCCAGCCAATGTGCGGCTAAAAACAGCTGAAGTGAATAGGCGAACGGTGTTCGGCTCCCTTCACTTCAGGTCGGTTATTAACTTGGCTACCTTCAGCAGCTTAGTGCATAGCCCCCTAAGTGTTTAACTTTAGGATCTTCAGAGTTGGACACAGTGGCGTAACAATCACCATAGCGACCCAGGCGGCCGCTATGGGGCCTGGGGCATGGCGGGGCACGGCCAGGACATCTCCCTGATGCCGTGCGGGCCGCCTGGGTCGCTATGGCATCTGACTCGGACAGCCAGGCTGCTGGCTGTCACTGGCGGCTGTGAGGAGGAACGCTCCGTTCCTTCTCACAGCCGCTGATGAGTCGGTGACAACCAGCAGCTTCGGAGGAGGTGGCTGGGCCCGTCATCGGCAGCGATGGAGGAGGCGGGGCCTGGCGATCGAGGAGGTGGGGCCCGGCGATCGAGGAGGCGGGGCCCAGTGACGGAGGAGTCGATCGTGGAGGAGAAGGAGGCGGACAGAGGATCAGGGCTGACAGGTAAGAGGGCTTGACCGCCCGCCTGAGACCCTGCAGAGCCCACCATAGAGAGTCTATGGTGGGCTCTGCAGGGTCACCCTCAGGTGGGCTGTTTGGGTTATCAGGTGGGCGTAACTAGAAATCACAGGGCCCCATACAAAATTTTGCTATGGGGCACTGTGATTTCTAGTTACGCCCCTGGTTGGACAGATTTAGTATATTAGACATTGGGGTTAAATTTAGATTTAGGGGTTAGGTTTTTGAGTGTGGGTTAGATTTAAAGATTAGGCTGAGATTAGGTTCTCAGTTCAAAGTCAGGTTCAGATTTGGAGATAGGTGTAAAGTCAGTTTAAGATTTAAGGCTAGATTTAAGAATTACTAGCATGTTTAGAATTATGTGTAGACATATGGTTAGATTTAAAGTTTTAAGATTTGAGATTTAGGGGATTTGAGGTAGATTAAGACCCCCTTTACACTAATGTGTGAATTTAATGCAATGCACAATAATGTATAGCACTACTTCATTGCAGAAAGGCACCCTGACGAATGGTACAGTGGGTGCCAGCCGACCTGCACTGTGTGTTGTGGTGAATTGTGTTGAAAAAATGCTATAGGTCTAGTTTTTATTATATTGCAGTGCATTAGGCTACCTTAATACAACTCTAACACAGGAAATACCTCCTGTTGACGTGCCTGCTGTAACACGCAACAAAAAAACGGGCAGATGTGAAGGAGCCCATAGTGACTGCTTGGGGAATTAAAATAAAGTTTTAGGGTAGGGTTGAAATATAGGGTACAGCTGGCCATATACTTTACAATTTTTCTCGTTCAGTGGGGCTTAACTAGAAAATTGTAAAGTGTATGGCCAGCTTTACCCTAAATTTTAACCCTACCCCAAACTTTATATGAAAAAGCTTAAGAAAACATTTCAACTGCCGGGTATATTCTGACAACTGGAGTGTACATCTATAAGAATACCTAACCAATGACTGCAGCTGATTGGCTATAGTCACTATTCAGCTCCCAATTTCCCACTTGGCTCCTTCAACAAAAATCATTTACATTTTTTTTTTAACTGGGTGATGCCAGCAGGGCCACCCCGGATCTCATGTCAGCCAAATCAGCATGAATTGGACAAAATTCGATCCATGTATGGCCTTCTTTAGATTTAAGATATACCTAGAGATTAGTGATTAGGTTTAGAGGTTATTTTGAGGCCCACATCACCGGTCTCTAGTGCGTTGTAGTGCGTTGTGTTAGTTCAGTTGCATTACAGTGTGTTACTTCACATTTTTGTACAGTATTTTGAGCGTTCATGTGTGATAAGGTAACCCATTTATTTGTAATGGGCCGCCAATGCACCACAGCACACAAAATGGGTCTATGTACCTATTTTTACAAAACAACCACAATGAACAGATGGTTCCCAATGCCAATCATGTGCATCATAGTAACGCATGGTAACATGTGCATTTTACCGCAAAACACCGACATGAATTGCTGCCAGACATCTGTGCCAGAGAGAGAGACTCACCAAAAATGACCACACAATTTCAAGAAGCCAAAAAATAAATAAAAGTACCGTTCTCAGTGTTCTGATTCCTTTCATAAAACTTTCACTTTGATAAGGTTTACAGTTCAAGAAATAAATCCCTGGCAGAGGCCACACAAAGGATTAAGCAGAAAATCTGTGTTATTTATGTAGAGCCTTGCGGACGTCTCTTTTTGTTTAATATGTCTCATTATATTACCTCTGTAGTGTAAATCCCAGGGCAGCCCCCCTGACACTGACTAGTTTTCCATCATTTTTATAAAGATAAATGTGCTTGGCAATGGATGATCTGGCACATTCACCAATTTTTTATTCAGTGGTGTGACTACATTATTAACATTATTAACGGCATAATATTCTTTCATTACAAACGTAGAAAACAATTTGGCCCGAGAAGTGTGATGAAAATGAACCTGTCTTTGTGCTACCATGATTTGTTTCTATTGAGTCATCTTCCTGACCTCACTGACGCTGTTTCTTTAATGTCTTTTTTAAGTATATCTAAACTCTCCCCCTCCCCCCCAAAAAAAATTTAATTTACCTTGCATTGGTTTTTATATTGGAGCCCATTTCTGTCTTTAGGCCTGCGGTGTCAAAAAAAAATACGGCCCCAGAACTTGCAATATAAAGGTGCCCATACACTGCACGATTATCGTACGATAATCGTATGCGATCGGTTTTTCGTACGATAATCGAGCAGTGTGAACGGAGACGTGCGACCGTTTCTACTGTACGGTCGCACGTCTTCTGTCGAACCAGCATGTTCGAAAATCAGCCGGGAATCGTACGATTCTCGGCTGGTTAGAACGGTGCTCGGAAGATAAATGCTGAACGGGCCGGTGTGCGCACGCGCACACTGCCCGTTCAGCATTGCGGTCATCGGAAGCCCGCCCCTCAGGGGGGCGGGCTTGCGATGATCGAGAGTGCGATCTGCCTGTCCAAGATAGGCAGATCGTACGTTTTTTTAATCCCTTTACAACCATCGCAAGACTAAAGTCTTGCGATGGTTGTAGAGTGTATGGCCACCTTAAGGATGACAATGCTGCCTTGTGCATGCAGCAACAGTAGCATTGTCAGCAATGACATGCACTACAGCTACTTCTTATTAGTGAGCCTACACTAGCCTCTGTAGCACCCTCCTCCTGTGATTTGCTGCAGGAGCTGCGTGTATCTGCTGCAGTGACGCAGGTGCCCAAAGAGAAAGTGAGACATGAGAACTGCTGAGCACTGAATTTAAAAGGAAATAAAAAAACATTTAAAAGAAATAACCAGCGATCCTCCCTTTGAGCACCCTCAAGGGACACTCATGTTTTTCTGCTGAGAATTTAATTAAACTTTAAAGAAGAACACTGCTTGGATTCGGGAGTTGGCTGATCACTCACAACTTCCACCAATTCCCAACCCAACTACCCTCCCCCAACCTCCTGTTAAAGCACCACTGTGCATGGACAAGATCATTAGACTGCAGGGAGACTGTCATGAAGCCTTCTTGGTTGTTTGATGTGTATCCCGGGGGCCGCGCGGGTGGAGCAGGCTGGCCATAGGGTACGTCATCCTCACCTATGGGAAGTATGAGGAAGTGTGAGCAAGCACCATCAGAAAAATGTACTTGCTTTCCCAAAAATGACATGTTATTGTGTTGCAGGGAGAGGTCGGGTTATAATGATGCTGAAGGTGAAGGTGCACTTAAAAAAAAAACTGTAGTTTTACAGAACATAGTAACAGATTCACTAGATAGAAGGAGCCTACACTAACCTTCTATGCATCTCCATGCTGCAAAGATCACCCACAGGAACCCCAAGAAAAACCTGGTACTTCTAGGAATGGGTAAACGTGATTCTCTCCATTATACAGCTCTCAGTTGCCAGGTCCAAAACACTGTCACACTGGGAAGGGTTCTTAGCCCTGGCCAGAGCTTACACAGCAATGTGCGTGAGGGGACTGCGGCAGGTAAACAGGGTGGCAAGGAAGGTAGGAAGGTAACTACAGAATCTTTACTATGTATAGTAGGCAGGGCCGCCATCAGGGGGGTACGGCCGATACTCATGTAAGGGGCCCGTCTGGGACCCATACATGAGTTTTGGCCGACGGTGAAGGGCGAGGAGGTGCCCGGGCCCCCACAGCAGCAGCGGTGGAGGCCTGGCCCTGGCAGCGCAGGGCCCCAGCATTGCCGCTTCTAGACAAGCTGGGGCCCCATCAGCGACACTGCTCGTCTGAAGGCGGATGTGACGTCACGTTGGGGACGTGATGTCACTTCTGGTCAGTCCAGCAGGTCGATTGTGCAGGTCAGTGGCGGATCTGGGGGGGGAGGGGGCCCAGGGCACAGAAGGAGCCGCTGCCATCCTTAAACTGACAGGAGGATAGCGGCTGCGCTCTCCTCCCCTCCTGCCGCTCGGAGCCGCTGTCCTCCTGTCAGTTTCAGGACATTGAGAACTCTGTGTGTGGACTCTGTGTCCTCAATGTCTTTTTCTATTTCAAAAGGGAAATATCAGGGGTCTGTTTAGACCCCTTATATTTCCCTGAAACCCCCCAACAGTAAAATAATAATAAATAATAATTAAAAAATAAATTAAAAATGTGTAAATTAAAAAAA
>NW_017306839.1:28756-76627 GCF_000935625.1 Nanorana parkeri
TATCAGGGGTCTGTTTAGACCCCTTATATTTCCCTGAAACCCCCCAACAGTAAAATAATAATAAATAATAATTAAAAAATAAATTAAAAATGTGTAAATTAAAAAAAGCACCCCCCACCTCCCCCACACACACATAACATACACGTGCACCATACATACACGTGCATTGTGAGAACGCATCGCAGTGCATGATTTTTTTCTATCGTAAAAAAACATGAATTTAACTGTGGCAGCGCATGGCAAAGCTTTGTGACGCATTGCCGTGCGTTGTGATACCTTGTGTTGTAATTAAATATACGCCTGTATCATTTTATCACAACACACAACACCAACACAGCGCAAAAACCATTTATAACATAAATCGCTTATTTGCAGTTTAGCGTTCCTTCATTTTTTTTATAATCCCCCTTTCCTCAGCCTCTCATTGGTGTGGCAGTATTAAAGTCAAGTGTTAGGCCTCATTCAGGCGCCATTCACACCAGGGCGGAAGCGTTTCACCGTGGTTTCCGCACGATTTTTGAAAGAGCATATCTGGCTGTTTTTAGTCACGTTTCAGCGCTGAAACGCAATTAAAAACGCTCACAAATGGGGGTTTCGTTGTGGGGGAGGGGGACTTACCAAATTTTGCTATGGGGCCCTGGGATTTCTAGTTACGCCCCTGGTGAGGACCCTCTCCTGCGCTCCTCCCCTCCATTGGCTGCTAAGGTCTCTGGAGAAAGAGGTTCTGCAGGAGTTAGGTGAGCCATGTGCCATGATGCCTTTCTACTGTTCTACTGTTCAAAGCCCATGTTCAAAGCCCTTACTGTATAACTGGTAACAAATTGTTGAGTGCGTTTGTCGTTTGTTTTGTTTTCCAGATGGGAAGAAGAGCCCCCCCCCCCCCCCCGAGATAGTGCCGCTCCTTCCCCGCCGCTCTGCCACCCGCAGCATGTACGGTCAGCTGTGCGGCGAGGCTGGAGAGGCTGTCACTATTCCAGCAGAATGTACTGCAGGCACCGCCAGGCAGCACATTCTTCTGTGTGAGGACCCTTTCCTCTTAGCCTCGCCACCTGGCCGCCGAGACACAGAAGAGGGTCCTGCATGAGAGTCAGGTAAGTCTGGACCGGGAAGGGGGGAGGGGGCTGCTGGTGGTATTCAGCATCCCCCTGATTTTTATTATAATGTATTGCTGGGGCTTTTAGTCCTGCATAGCTGGTGGTATTCTGCATTGCTGTGTAATCATTATAGGGCAATGAAGAATAGCACCAACTATGAAGGACTACAAGTTCCAGCAATGCATTATATTTTTAAGTAGGTATGCACCAGTCGGTGCCAATACTGGGTATTTTCACAAGTATTCAAACTCGTGAAAATGCCTCGATATTAAACGCAGATACCGGTGTTCTGCCGAGAACGCCGACGTAATCGAATTTGCCGACCTCAGCATCTGCGCTTGTGCACAGACCAGTATAATCGAGGAAACCGTGATCCGTCTGTGTGCAAACGCAGATACTGGGTTGTCGCTCTCGACAGAACACCGGCACTAAATTTTTAAACTGCAGCGGCTGCCTGAGGTCCCGCGCTTGCTGAGGACCTCGGCAGCCTTCCTCTTAACCACACAGTGCCATGGCGGCGGGGAGGTTAGGGGGGCCCTTCATAGTTTCTTGCCCTGAAGGTTCTAGTTACGCCACTGAATTCCAGCAATACATTATACAAAGCTGGGGCGGTCTAAAGCTGTGTAGGGGGCCCCGAAATTTCTGATGGCTGCCCTGACAGTAGGTAATCCAGACAATTCCTGTGCCTGGAGTGCTTAAAAGAAGGCCCTGCATATACCCGCAGCAGTTTTCAAGCCCCTCACTTTGCCTGAAGGTCTGGCCATTCAGATTGAGGAAAGCTTCCTCACTTTCTGGTTGTGTGAAGTTTTTCCCACCTTCCACAGAGTCCTATTGGTCAGTAAGGAATGTTAGGTGGGCAGGAGAGAGCAGGCAAGCACTGAAACTACAAGGAAGTGTAAGAGTTCTGGGGAATGAAACTGGTACAGGAACTGTATGTGTTAGCATCTCTACATCCCCATTCTTACCTGTAAGAGACTTACCCACAAACCCGTTCCAGCTCAAAGACGCAAGCACATCTGCACGCAATCGCGTGCCCAAAGTTCCAGGCTCCTGTGTATGACCCTGGCTCGCGATTCCTGATCTCGCTTCTGTCTACAATTCAAAATTCTCCTTCCTTGTATGACCCTGGCTTGGATCTGACTTTGCTTCTGGTTTCCCACTTGATGCTCCACACCACCCATACTCTGGCTATCTTATGCAACCTGTGCTCCACCAGCTACACCCCAGAAATCCAGTTCCTAGAGTTTTTGGTGTCCTCTAGGTCCTGCAGTCTCATCCACTGGTCCAACGCACTTTTCAAAGCATGTCCAACCATGAGCACCGGTGCCTGTGCCTCTCCATGTCCCTACATTCCCTGTCACCACTTTCAGAGTTGTGGGACGAGAGGTGCACAGTTAGCCCCCTTCTCAGCTTGGTCTCTATTTAAGTACTTGATAGCACCACTCAGCAGCACAGTCACTTTAAAGTGTATTTAAACCCAAATACTTAAACAATGGGACTGGAGCAGACGGAATCTGGAGCAATTGCCCATAGTAACCAGTTTCAGTTCGTTCAATTAAGCTTTGAAAATGAAAGATAAAAGATGATTGGTTGCCATGGGCAACTGCTCTAGATTCTGTCTCCTCCATTTTAAAAAAAATTCTCCTCAATATGTTTTTGCACATGTTCCTGTAAGGTCAAAAAGTTATATTGTTTTTTTTCTAAAAGTCTTACTTTCAATAAAATTTCATTAGGAAGTTGTATCTAAAAGCACTTCCTGTTCTAGGGTGACAACAATTACTCACTTCAGTTGCAGCATTATGACCCTTGGAGTTGGACTACAAGCAGCACAGACCTACACACGGAGCGCTGGCACCTTCTGCCATAGTCATTACAGGAAAACTGTGATGTTCAGCCACTGCTGCAGTGGGCACATATCTACAGGTAATTCATACAAAGAGTCTACAGGTTGTGCACAATGATGGGAGAGAAAACATGAGTAAAGAAAGGGGAACACTATTCTTTAAGGAAAAAAACAAACCAATCCTATTTTTCTAACAGTGCTCTACAAAACAAAGTGCTCTTTTGTGAGAGTCTAGCTCTATTTGAACACTTTGTGGTGCACGTTCGCAGCCTCACGTTCGGCATTTGTGCTGAATCTCCAGAATAAAAATTTCCTAATTCACTTGTGGCAATAGTGGATCTGTAGGCAGTTAGCGGAAATCATTATTAAATTGCAGATTTACCAAGATTGATTGTTTACTTCAAAATGAATTTCATTTCCCCATGAATAAAGGCAAATTAACTGACATTATTACATTTTACGCATAACATAGTTGCCTTTACTCTGTGTTCCTTCATTAATTAGAGTCATTATAAAAGGAAACGGCTCATGGCAAAAATAATAATTCCAGTAATAAATAATAAGAAAAATCATTTGTAATAAATCAAGAAAATGTTTTTGTAGAAAATGTAAGCATTTATTTAAAGCAAAACTCCAGAAAATCAGCCTAATGTGCAGTGAAGTTCAAGTCCTTCCTTACTTGGCAAAAAATTTGTGATTCTGTTCAACCAGTCCAGTGATCCACAAATTCCTGTTAGACAGCATAGTCACTTCTTGGACCTCTGCTATTGTCCAAGCAGCACAGCTTGGTCCAGAACACACCCCAGCCACCTGATGGAACAAGGAAGGAGCTGCAACACAATAATGGATCATCTTAATATAAAGCTCCCTCCCACATTTGCAGGAGAAACACCCCAAAAATGGCAAGAAATCTGTACTTTTGCTTGCCATAATATCATCATTCCTCTGCAATCATTTCATCTATCTCCAGATACAGGAAGGAGGGACCTGTAGGGAGGCTTGGACACCTAACTGATGCTCTATGCTGCCAGACAGAGCAGTTGGTGGGTTTCTCGGTGGCAATCTGTGGCTGAGCAGGACTAAACCATAATCCAGCAGTAGGCAGGTTTGTGGTCTTTGCATGAACTAAGATCTAGGGGATCTGCAGAAATGACCCACCCACTGTACCATAAGCATAGCGGACTGAGCACTGCAAGAGGCTGTTAAAAGACCAGTCACCCTAAGCTAGCAGCAGGTCATATTAAACAGCAAATTAATTCCAATACATTAAAGGATTGATTTATAGTCACTGAGGCACTGTTGAAGGAAGAAAAGCATGTTTTAGATAAGCCACAAGATGGCTTTGGCATGAACACACCAACTTTGCATTAACGTTTTAAAATAAGGGTCATTCTTCAATGGTATGGTGCTTACCACAGGTATAGTTACACTAGAGAGGAATGGTCTTTGATTGGTTGCTATGTTATACTGTCCATTCTATCATCTTTTTATTTAGCATAACCTAAAACTTTTGACAGCAAGAAGAACAGGCCTGTCCAAGATTCACTTTTATCTGGCCAAGCCTGAGAGATTCAATCGCTCAAGTCTTAATCTGCTGCCAATGGGATGGTGAAACCACTTCACTTGGCTCCTCTTAATTCTTTGCCCATATCTGGATCCGTATTATTTTCCTATGTAAAAAAATTCTACATACACACCTATTCAAAGTGTACCTGTCTTTCACACAATGCCACACAACGTAACATGCTGTTTAAAGCCTGAACAAACATTCACGAGGATGAAGCCTAAAAATGCTTTTAGGACCCTGTGACAGCACCGAGGTAAGTCGTCACTCTGGGCTGTTGAAAGAGTATACGTTTTTTACTTTAAAACACACTGAACTAATTAAAAGGAATAAAAGTAAATTGTGTGTTACGTCATACAGAGTTTTTTTGTAGGCTACCCTAAAGCCTCAGGCAATGTCCTATAAAGCATTGTGGTTTACTAAGGGGACATGTGCTGTGGAGGAAAATGTCTGTCTTAAGCCCATTTTGGTATTTACGCCTTAATGAAGGACTTGGAGAACACCCAAGAATTCATTTCTTGTACAAACACCAAGACATGGTGGTAATAAAATGTAAAACATACCAACTGTCTTTCTGTATTTATTTAAGAGAAAGTCTGTTTGTTTCCTGTAACACTTCAGTCCCAAATGTGGTAATTTTATGTAACAAGTAGCCCACATTTGTTCAAAGGCTTTACACATGGGTTAGCTAATTGGTCAGAGGAGTGCGTTGAATAAAAATAAGTAGGTATATAGAGATATAACAATGTTTGAAATAATAGATAAATAAGGCAGGTACATAGAGAGAGATAGCTAGCTGGGGATCAAATAAAAGGGAGGGGGATATGGGGGTCTAGCTCCCCCCCCCCCTCAGTGCATCTGACACAGGGGGTCAATAACACCAGGGGAATGTGCAATGGGTCACCTTTTTGGTGCCCCAGAGCACTGTGAAAAGAGTCTCCGTAATGCTGTGGGTACTGTAACCCGCAATTTAAGACTGTCCTCTGCTCTGGCACACGACACAGCTAAGGGAACCTTAGAACTTCCCCTCACTGCATGCCGGGCTCCACTCAGTATCTGAGGTCTGTGCGGTCTGCATGGGAGAGTGCTGAGCTGGATGAAATCAGCCATACCCTGTGTGTTGTAAAGTAGCCACCGCTGGAAGCTCACTCCCAAGATGGACTACAGTCTCAGTACAAGCGTGAGATTGTAGTCCATCACCGGAGCGAGCTTCCAGCAGTGGCTACTCTTCAACACACACAGGGGTATCGAATGAGATATAGTTGTAAAAATAAACTAGACAAGAGTTTTAGCCATTCCCCATTCTATCCAAAATAAAAAGTGTTGGCTTTAGATATACCTTAATATTTTGTCATTAGAAGGAGCAGTAAAAAAGATTAAGTGGCATCAGCTGTTTATGGAGGAACGAAAATGTTATCAGTCCAGTACATTATTTTTTTTACAGTAAATATGGCTTAGCAGTTGAATGCCCCTCCACGTGAGGTAGGTATGGGTAATAGCAACACCAATAGCAATTAAAATGGTTGGAATTTTTTCTTAAAACTAATGAAGAATGAAATTTCCAGGGACAATTTTCCAAATCTTAGGGCTGTTCCCGTAAATCAGGAGCAGTTGGCAATCCTTGCTTACCATGTATCCAAACTGTACAAAATCCTTCACATGCACACAAATCAAATATTTGAGGGTCAGGGTGACATTGCTGCACCATGTGAGAATCCACAATGGCTGCAAAGCTTTTAGTCTTTCATTTGGTGCTGAAATTTGTACTCTGCTTTCCAAATGCTAAGAATGCAATAAATAAGCAAGTTTGTGAGCACCCAGGAGACCGGAATAGGACAAATAGAAGAATGCTTTCCAATGACAGATTGCAAACAAAAAGGCAGCAGACAGTGATTCAACTGTAACTTGTAATCGGAGACTCCCCCGCAGTGCTACATAAGGTCTCTGTACTCTCAATAGATTGTTTTCAAGAAGTGAAAGTGGATCTGCCATCCCTAGTCCCAAATGTTGTGCATTCTGATAAGCTGTACATAAGTGCTTAGAAGGACAGAACCGGTATTGAAGGGAAAGCAACAGTTGTTAAAGGGCAACCCCACCAACAGTTATTAAAGGGCAAATTTACACACAGAGGAAGGAAATTACGGATGTGAAAAACACCAGACTCTGATTGCCTCCTATGTGCAATGTGGACTGCTAATGAATGTCTCCTCTTCCCTATTTCCACCCAGAGATTTGTGCTTCCTGCAAACATATTAAAGTACACCCACCTCAACCATTGGGTCAAAAATCAGCCACTCCCACCGCCAGCCTGATGTTGTTCAGTTAAAGTGATAGTAAATGTGAGGGCATGGTCATCAGTTTATGGGCAATGTGTGTGTTATTGTTGGGTTATGTTTAAGTATGTTATACTGGGTAAGACTGTCAGCGCCTCGGCCCAGGTTTCTTTGCACTGCTATTGAACTTGTTGCCGTCTGTTTGTCCATTTGTTTCATTGTGTTAATGATGGGATTAACATAGCTGACTCTAGGTTTAGATGAGTAGATTACCCTACGCTAGACACTCATGAGATAATCCCATCATATTTGTTTTCCCTCTCCCTATTCTTTCATGAAGGCACCGAGGATGGGATTGTTTGCTCGATGTTTTGATTGCATTATTTTTAGACCGCCAGAACTGTATAAATACTGTGCTGGTTTTCAATAAAGCAGAGTTTGTTTCACCCTACACTTGGTTTCGGCTAGTGACTGTGTGGACTAGGAGCTAATGATCATCGGATTGCAGCATCTCCTCAGCAAGGAAGACTACAGCGGCGGATGTACTCATCCTGAGTACTGGAGTCCGTCACAGTAAAGTCAAAAGGTTTTTGATCTATTTTAAATGCTGATGAAATCACTTACAATGGATGCTGCTGCTTGATGTTTCAAAGTTTTAGTTTCCTGCCAAACCAGCTGGTACCCTGAGCACTGGCCCTGATATCCTGTTTTAGGATGGGTCCTTTGCCTTGCAGGGTCCTATAGAGCTATCCTTGTGTGTGCTAGTAAGCTCTGTGTGTCTCCACAAACACACAGGCACAGCAAGGCAAGACACTCCCTTGATCCCTGTTTCTTCTTCTCATTTTGCTTGAAGCTAGTAGATGGACAGCTACTGGAGACTGCTCTGTCCCTTGTGATCTTACACTGGACAGGAAGTACAGGGAAGCAGGGCTGAGAGAGTTGGAGCTGTTCAGAAACATAATGACTGTAAGTGCTCGGGCAAAAATTTAAAGAAATACTTTGCTGGGCAATGTATATTTGCTTGATCTGCATTAATTATTGAAAAAAGTTTGAGAGTTTAATACACTAAGCATAAAATAACCATTTAGAGCAAAGTAACAGATTCCTCTCACATCCCAGGGAACAGTCCACCCCCTGTGGTCCACTAAAGATAGATACCTCACATTGGTTCCGGAAAGGTTGATACTTACCTTCCCTGTGGTCCGCCAGCTCCATTTGCTAGCCAGAGCTCTGTATATATATCAAATTCTTCCAGGTATGAAGGGTCATTTGACCTTCTTGTCATCCTAACATGAAGCACTACACATGTCTGAGCTGCCATTTTTTATGCCCAAGCACTGCCATGTGGGTGGGGGGAAGTACCGTAGACCAGTATAAGCTGTGACACATTCCAATGTTGCACTGACACTGGGCTTTTCTCATGGATCAATAGTAGAGGAGGTGAGCTAGTAAAAGAACCTGTTACTTTGGCAAACTGACACTTTATTACCTTTAAAAGGAATACATCCCAAAGGAGTTTTAAGTGCAGCTTTTCCATTTAATTGGTATTATTAGTAGCCAAGACTGGTACAACCTGGTACTTATCAGGCTAAAGTTTTGGCCGAGTAACAGAATTATCCGCCTGATCTTTTAGGTGATATTTCTTATTCAGGGTTACCCAAGTTAAGTTAATTTAACTGTTAAATAACTTTTGACTTACAGCTAAGAACCTGCATGTTAAGCTTTTCAAATGCTGTATGCATGTAACATTTGTGTAGCGTTTACATGCTTACAAGTGTACAGAGTTAATGCAGCCTATTGGATGCTAAGATGCAGATAATAGCCGCCTGCATCCTAGCAACAGAAGAGCACTGAGAGGCAGGAGCGCCCCGAGGCTGGGTGACACCCGGAGCGGTAACCGAGTGTCACCCCGCCGAGACATCACTGCGCATGCGCATGATGTCACCACGCGCGTGCGCGATTACGTCATCGCGCACACGCGGCAGTATTCTGATACCTGCCGGCGGCCATCTTGGTGATGGACGCCGGCAGAGAGAGGAGGGGACAGTAACCCGGTGGGATAAGGTATGCTGCCAGGTCCCCTCCTCTCTCCTGATACTGTTGTGCGTTCCATCCATGACCGAGCGCCCGACTTTTCAGAGGGGGGGTGACACAATCCCTTGTGTGTTCCTGTTCGCTGTACTCAAGGCTGTCCCTATAAAGAAGCAGCCTAAGATGGTTGCCTCAGGCGGCATCTTATTGGGTCTCATTGGCACACTTGTCATCCCCTTTCCAGGCAGAGCATCCTAGTTTGCTAACAGCTCTTAGCAATCTGTGACAGTCTCTCCGGCGTCACCCTCGCTGACATCATCAGTTGCTAGGAGCTTAGTGGGACACTCTGGCTGGCACTCTGCCCAGCCTCTGGCAACCAGTGCTGTTAGTGAGCTGGCCAGGATGCTAGACAGAGGTACCAGGCACACCTCCTGCACCGGCACCCCCCGAAACCCACCACCACATCTGGCGAAATTTGTATGGATGACCCTGGCTGTATGTATGTAAATGTTAGCACAAACAAAAATGTAGAAAGTCTTCACATAAGCCTTCTTTTATTCTCTGAACAACAGAACTCCTATTTAATGAGGAAGCGCCACAATATGAGCCAATCAGGCTCTAGCTCATTGCACGGTGCTGTCAGTCTAGCACAGCAAAATGTTTCACTAGAGAGTAAAGCACTGAATGTTGATGCTCCTTCCTAGTCTAGAGTCGGGAGAGGTGACACTGCTGTACTTCATAACTCTAACAGACAAAGTGGTGTCACCTTCCTGCTGTGCATTCTGGCAAAGGGTGAGAGATCACAAAAGCGGCTGAGCAAAAGCACAAACTTTTTGTCTTATAAAACAGATGACCTATTTCTATTTCAGTTTCTTATATTGCTGCATGGCTGGAATTCAGTTCCAAAACTGAGCATTTAAATACTTGCATAAGCATAATCGTAACTGGTTTTAGGCAAATGACAAATCCTTCTATTTAGGAAGTGAAGGTGAGACTTTCCATTTCAGTGCATGGTAACTTGAGCTTAATAGGGGAAACACATTGACGCTAAAACCAGGCTGCTCTAGTAAGATACTTTCAAATGTTTGCCAGATATCCAATAAAGCTGGGTAATGCTGAGGGTTACAACCTAAATCTGTAACTGATAACTTCAAAGCCTTTGAGGATTACAAACAAATAATGCTTAATCCCTGTGATATGAGAAGCATTTTGAAGATTTTTTTCTTTCGTGTCTGTGAACTGTTATGAATCTCAGGAAAATATGTTTTTATCTTCCCCGAGGAATTCTACGTGCAGGAAACTTACCTGTCTGATGATGGTCCAGAGGAGGAGACGATTATTCAAATCATCTGCTCAGGAAAGACATAGGCTCCAAGGCCTGGATCCGAACACAGAGGTCAGACGGGGATCCTGGGCTACTGTTAGCATGCTCAAATTGACAACGGGGGAAGTATAGTTCTATATAGGATTCATAATCTGGGTCATGTGACAAAATTAGATTATTTTAGCCTTCAAGTTTAGCATAACTCCCTACGGTCCCTCATGTGGAAGCACTATCCCTTTGGAACCAATTCCTTCTGTCCTTCTCAATTGTTCCTTTGTCTGTCCTTATAAAATTATCCTAAAAAAAAAGATTCTACACTTTAAAAAAAAATGTAAGTGGATTTTTAAAGATGCTCAGGCAGAGGCATAACCAGAAACTTCAGGGCCCCGGTGCAAGAAACCATGAAGGGCCCCGGCAACCCCCCACCGCCATGGGAAAGGAACTGCGCAAAGTTGGCCTGCTGCATGATGGTAGCTGAGGCAGTTAATGGGGCCCTCTTCCTCCTGTCCGCGCACCCCTAAGTGGAACAACCAGAGTCACAGCTGCGAGTGGGCCCTGGCATTCCACCACTTAGGGGGGCCCATTAATCACCAAGGTGCCGACATTGCCTCCTGGGACTACAGCTCCCAGCAGGCAGATACTCAGCAGCTCTTTCCCATGTTGGTTAATATGGGGATGTGGGCGATCTCCCAGGGCTGTGGCGGTCTCACCAGGGATACGGCGATCTCACGAGGGCTCTGCATTGTCTCAGGTGATAGAGTGCAGGATTAGGGCTGCTGACAGCTCACCCAGCCTCAGTGTCCAGGTCGGTCCTCTCTCTCCCCGTCTGCTCCTTGCCTGACACCGCTCCTAGACCCCTCCTTCCCGGGGCCCTCAGGTGCAGAGCTGGACCTGGCAGTGCCTGCAGAGTGGCGGGAGGACAGAGGGAGGGAGCTGGAAGGCAGGTAATATAAAAAAATCCCTCCCCCCCCCTGCCACCCCTCCTGATGCGGCACTGCCCTGCTTGGACAATGTTTGGTCTGTCAAAGCAGGTTGATGCATAGTATCGGGCAGGCTAGTGCCCGAGGCTATGTGGGGTGACACCTTAAATTTAGTTCAGCTGGATTGTATCCAGTCTAAGCTGATTTAATAGTTCTGTGCTCATTTGGTCTCCTATTTGTTTCTGCCTGCTGCTGGGGTGAAACCTGGTGATAGAGCAGAACTTCAAATAATGCTGTGTTATGAATATTTTGTGTCTCCGTGGTCAATCACTTGGAGGTTCACTTTCAGGGGTGCATGCTAAGGGAGGACATAAATATCCGTCGCTGACCTTGCGAGGAGGGAGGGGCTGCGGAGATGTGATTGGAGAAGGAGGGGCTGCGGAGATGTGATTGGAGAAGGGGGGCTGCGTAGATGTGATTGGAGAAGGGGGGACTGAGGACATGTGATCGGAAAAGGGGGGCTGAGGACATGTGATTGGAGGAGGGGGTCTTTAGATATGTGATTGGAGAAGGAGGGGCGGCTGCAGAGATGGGAAGGGACCATGATTTGAGAGGGCTGGGAAAAGGTGATGGGAGGTGCAGGAAATATGTGATGGAAGGGGTGCTGGATTTGAGGGGACCTTGGTGATGGGAGAGTCCAGGGGGCATATGAAGATAGTGGAAAGAACAGGGGGCATGAGAAAGATGGGGGAGCAGTCGGCACAATAACCAGACTGCTATTGGCTATTTTAATTTAAAATAGCCAATAGCAGACTGGCTATTGAAAACCCACCTACTGAGCAGGGTAGTGGACCTGAGAGAGAAAGTTGTCTCTCAGTTCCTCTACTCTGCTTAGTGGGCGGGTGCAATAGCCAGCATGCTATTGGCTTTTGCGATTTTAAATAGGGGGGGGCACCGTGGGGGGTGAGTGGTCAAGGCTGCGCCCTAGGCAGCTGCCTAGATTGCCCAGTGGCAGCAGATAACCCTGTGCATTCAACGTCCTCTTCCTTCCTATGCTCTTTTCCTTTTTCCATTTATCAATGGGAAAATGCTCCAGCATCAATGCAGCTTTGATACAATGATAAAAAAGTATTGTAAATATGAAATACCTAATAAGACATAGTTTGTTTATTAGCCCTACATTAAAATGTTTTGTGACCGAAACATAATTTTAGTGCCTTTTTAAAAGGGACAAATCAAAGAATACATTTTTACTTTGGATGGGTATTGAGATGCTTCCTCCACATGCACAGTAGGATCCCCATTCCTTCCTATAGAGAAGCCATTAACCAATAGGTCACATAATACTTCAGGTGTAGAAACAAAAAAAAGGGTCTGGCAGGAGACTTCTGCAGTGACAGCTGTATGATTCCAATGGGTCACCAGTGCAGATCTTGGCGTAGCGAGTATGCATAAGTATATAACTTGGCGTGTGGCCAGGTGTGGGGCATTTAAAGTATAACTGTACCAAAAGTCACATCTATCCTTCAAACCTTAGATGGCACTCACAAAAACTAGCGTTAAATATGTTATAAAAAATTACATCTTTGTTTCTTGCAAAAGGAATCATTTTCCTCGACATGTGCACACAATGACCATTACTCCTTTTTGCATAGAAGCACAACACTTTGTGCACATTTTAAGATTATCTGCTGAAAACCTCATTATAAGACAAAGCCAGCATGTTCTTGTCACCTAGAAAAGCCTCCCTCACCCACTAAAGCCAATACTAAGGAAAAAGCCCAATGCATGTTAACTCATACAAGACATGTTGGAGCTGAGAAAGTAGCTACATGGGTGGGATGGAGCATGTTGACAACATTCCTTTAATTATCCGCCTCTGCATGCTGGAACTCTGACAACCATGGGGAGATCATCCAGCACATTTGATTCCAATCATATGTATGAGTAAATAAATCCGTCAATATTTTATGTCATAGCAAACCATTCAACCAAAAAATATTTTATCAGCTAAAGCTTGCATGACCTATAAGGATCATTTAGTTTACATTACACTACAAGGGGTTATCACAACAGGAGTCTTCCACTAAGTCATTCTAGAAGATATAACCTGTTTAAAGTGAACCTTCTATTGCTGACTTGTTTGTAATGGTGCAGGTTCTGTAGCTCCAATCTTGATCCTGGCTTTACTACTGCAAATCATTGACCAGGAGCATCAGCCAGTGAAGTCTAACAAGTCTAAGGTCCCATCCTGTATATGCGTTTAGTGTAGAACTAGGTTGTGAAGTCAAGACCGTGTTGACAGCCTTATATGTTTCTGGTCTTACAGGTCCACTTTAAATAGAAATCCTCAATGCACGTGGGTCATCTCTGTACATTCTAGACCCTTTAATCAGTGGCGGAGAACATTTGCTTGTTGCCAGGACAGTAGACCCATTTATACAATAGTATAAAATAAAATAAATAAAAAGGTATTTTCCCAGCATTTCCAACCCTTGATATATATATACACATGGAGCACAGCCTACCTCCTCAGATCTCATTGCCTACTTCTTCTTTTCCTTCAGTATTTATCTAAGCATAGCTGTAATGCACTTTCAAAGGTCTTTTGTCTAGGGACTACTGTAAACCAATTACAGATGCCCAAGGACCACCTATGTCTGCATCCAATGTACCATGTACAATATACCGTAGTTTAAGTGATAAGAATAAGGAATTCCACAAATCTGTGCCTATCAGAAAATATATCCACAGTGCAGCTACCAAAAAGATTGTGCTTTTACTCTCTACACAGGTAATGTCAGGAGTCTTCTGGGTGTTGTTCTAGGAAGGGTAGTTCAGCTTTAAAAAGCAAGTAGAATGAATGCAGTAACACAGAAGTGTTCCTGAGCTCTGACCTATCACTAATTTAAATAACAGTTAACACTTAATCAAACTCAATGTCAGCAAAATATCTAAATACACAAAATAAATACATATAGCTGTTTTACCCACCAAATAATTTGTATTTCTGTTTATCCAGTCCTAAGGTTTATGCAGCTCTGCCACACAGCACAGCCCTGTCTGGCAGAGAAGTAGAACTGATCTTTCTCTACTGTTGTTAAGTAATACTTACAGGTCTGGTCCCTCCCCCAGCCTGTGACTGGACAGTGAAAGGAAAAGCAACAGACTAATGTGCTCATCTCTGATTTACTCTGATCTCTTCTCTTTTCAGTATGTTCCTTGTTAGCACATGAGCAGTACAGCACAACTGATTAGCTCCATGTGCTGCCTCTTCCTCTGCCAGTATAGTGCCTTAATTGGCATACTGCATTCTCTTGCGACCTGCTTTATAACACATGTTCAGGACCAGGTTGGCTTTGTGCCTACCAGGAAAGCACATGACAACATCATGAGAGTTTTGGATGTATTTCACACTGTCTGGTATAGCTCTATCCCCCTTCTGCTGTCCTCCATGGATGCCAAAAAGACTTTAAACCAGGTGGACTGGACATTTATGGCATTAACCCTGAGGCGCCTTGGCCTAGATGAAATGGTAATGGATCAATGCTATTTACTCTAATCCCTCGGCTCAGGTTAAAGTCAGTGCTATTCCAAACCAATTACAGTTTAAAATGGAACATGCGAAGGGTGCCCACTATCCTTAATGCATTTTATGGGACACTTTAGAACCTTTCCTACAGAAAGTTAGAGCTAACTTTACTTTACATTACTGGCCCACAGATAGGTACAAACTCTCCACAAACTATAGCTGCTTATGCTACCCCCTGCCTAATGTTTAGAGCAGTTACCAAAAATAAGAAGCTCTAAATATCTCAATCCTGTACAAACTATTTAATAGTCTACACACGAAATTCCCATTTAAAAGGTTGAAATCCGGCATCAAATACCTGGTCATTTTTATTCTACGAGACCCCTTTGAACTACATTCTCTTCCATTGCCTTCACTGAATAGTCACAATGGCACACAAGCCTTTTCTCCTAATTTGGGAGATGCTGTATTTTGAAGATAAACAGCTACTGTATCTCCTACAGACCATCCCAATGCATATTCCATAATCATTCTTCAAAACAGTGAATTGGGTCACCCAGTTTCTATGGACCCACAAACCACCAAGACTTAAAGTGTCAATGCTACAACTACACAAAATTTGGGATGGTATAGGTTTCTCTGATATCTTTTACTAGACAGCTTGCAATTTTACCAGGGTCATAGACTGTTGTTACCATGGCAGCAGGTGCCCGGGACTGATGAGCCAAAATGTGAAATGTTTGGCTCTAGCAGGAGCTACGGTACAGTAATGAGTGTCTGCAGGCAACAGTGGAGCATGGTGGAAGTTCCTTGCAAGTCTTGGGTTGCATTTCTGCCAATAGAGTTGGAGATTTGGTCAGGATCAATGGTGTCCTCAATGCTGAGAAATACTGTATAAGCAGATACTTATCCATCATGCTATGCCATCAGGGATGGTGATTGGCCCCTATCTTCTATCTTCAGCATAAACCAGAACAAGGAGTCCTGGAAGTGATGGTTTGGCCCCCACAGGGCCTGATCTCAACATAATGGAGTCTGTCTGGGATTACATGAAGAGACAGAAGGATTTGAGGCAGTCTACATTCACAGAGGATCTGTGCTTAGTTCTCCAATATGTTTGGAACAACCTACATGCCGAGTTCCTTCAAAAACTGTGTGCAAGTGTACCTAGAAGAATTGATGCTGTTTTGAAGGCAAAGGGTTGTCACACCAAATATTGATTTGATTTGAATTTCTCTTCTGTTCATTTACTTTCCATGTTGTTAATTGATCAAAATAAAAACTATTAACACTTTTATTTCTGAAATCATTCTTACTTTATAGCATTTTTTCACACCTGCCTAAAACTTTTGCAAAGTGTGGTGTATATATTCAAATACACCTATGGTCCATGAGTAGTAACTAGAAGTACTTTCTGAAATAACTAACACCATTGCTATACGGACCAAAGAGGACATTTCAAGATTAGTGTGTGCTTTAACCACTTGCTATCCGCCCATTGTATTTACATGATGGGTGGGTATTTTCAAACATCCTTTTATATTACCTGTGCTCGTACCTGCCCCCTAAAATGCACTGGTATCGTAACTGTGGTCGTACTGTGAATGGACACAGCAGATCACACAAGAGCGAATCAAAGTGACTTTGTACCCCAGTACCACTGTGACCAATCACAGCCATCAAAAATATAAGCAATGCTTGTGATCAGCATTGTGAATGGAGTGTTGATCATATACAATAACTAGGGATGCACCTATACCACTTTTTTGGGTCTGAGTACGAGTACCGATACTTTTTTATAAGTACTCGCCGATACCAATTACCGATACTTTTTCTTAAAGGGGCAGATCACATTACAGAAACTATAGAGCCAATAATAGTGAACAATGTAAACAATGGGGGTGATTGGAAGCCTAGAACTCCCTTTCTTCTCACAAACTAAGAGCCGTAAGAGGAAAGTAAGAGAGGTTACTGATCATAGCCATTGTGACTACAGTGTGTGCCAGCCAGTGCTTGATTGCAATTCAGTAGTAGCACCAGACAGTATTGTCTTGATTACCACAAGTTCCAGCCAGTACAGTGCCTAATGATCAGGCAACAAAAAAGTCTCACAGATGTGGTATCCCCATAAATGGGAGGAGCAGCCGATGGTATTTTGGGATGTAATTCTAATTATGCCCTTGCTGTCTTAAAAATATATTATTAAAATGACAGCTTTGCCAGGAAAAGCATATGTTCATTTCTTACTTAATTTTTTAAAAACTTTGGCAAAAAATATTCCAAAGACTCACCATGCTTCTTAGCAATTACCTTGGGATGTCGGCTTTCTTATTTGTGGTCATTTTGCAGGTGTTCCTTCTATCCTGGCACTTTAGAGCCAGGATAGAAGGATTTCATAAGAATTTAATAGGTAGTCAGGAAATTAAGTGCGTCATTTATGCCCCTTGAAACCCTGAAATTGCTTCTTGAATTTTGGACCCCCTATGGGGCTAGGAAGTAAAAGTCTTGCACATGTTGTATGCCCACACTCAGGAGGAACAACAAAATATGTTTTGGGGTGTAATTGTAAGTATGACAATGTGGGTGAAAAATAACTTAATAACTTTAATGACAACTTTGTAAAACAATCTAATTTAATTTACCTTCTTAATTTTCCAAAAAATTGTGGCAAAAAAAATTAGATCTTCAAAATGCTCTCCATATCTTTTACTAAATACTTTGAGGTGTCTAATTTGAAAAAATGGGCTATATTTGGGTTGCTTCTACTGTCCTGCCATTTTAGGGGGTTCAAGACATGTGATAGGCAGTGAGAACACCGGGGGTTATACAATTCAAATATCTTTAACGTAGTTTATAGACTCTAAATCTTTCACACAGTCTAAATAATATACAATTATCTTGTTTGTTTTTTTACCAAAGAAATGTAGCAGAATACATGTGTGCCCTAATTTATGAAGAAAGTTTAGTGGATATGTTTTATAATTGAACATAAGGGAAACAGGTCTATTTTCCTTTATATAGTAAAAAATAACCAAGTGGTCATTGAATACCACCAAAAGAAAGCTCTATCTCAAAAAAAATATATAAGATTAATTTGGGTACAATGTTGCATGACAGAGTAATTGTCAGTCAGAGTATCCACCATATGAATGCACCATAAACCACAAAATGTATTCATTCTATTGAGCTTTTTTCAACAACAAGAAGTTTACATATACTAAAGTGCCATTAGCTTTTTCTTATCACATGCTACTGCATAGCAAGCCACCAAGTAAGATGCATTTTACGTTACAGTTATACAAATATATGTGTAGTGCTCACCCACCTCCTAGCCTGTCTAGGGTTCACAGTTTCGTTGCTGCACCAAAAGCATTTGCTGACCCACCAGTGGCAACGGCTAAACTGACTTCTATGCTGGTGATCTTTTGATTGCAGAAACGTTTATCGAACAACTCCAGGAGAGAGGGTTAGGGCACTGGACCCCCCATGATCTTGCAGACTACAAAAGTACTTAAAGCCTTCACAAATACAGAGCCTTAAAGCCAACATGGCAGCCTGTTAATTTAGCTCCTGGCTGTAACATACTAGATGTTGCAGTTACCAGTCCAATGGGGTGAAATCACCATACTTCAGTAAAGGACCAAACATCCTAGGCTCCTTATGCATGCTGAGGTTCTTCCATGGCGTCTCCAAGCCCAGCTTTCAATGGCATGGTCACTCCCTCTGTAGGCAGCAGGCCTCCTAGTGGTTAGTCAGGGAGGTACAAGCATTCCTAATTCTAATTAGTGCAGCCTCCCACACTATCGCCAGGTACACTCCCTCAGCAGCAGGCAAAAGCAAGCAATCGCCAGAGCTTAGGGGACATTTCAGAAAGCCAAACTATCAATCAGATAAATCCTTGCTTTATTTATATGTCATATGCAGCAAATACATTTCCCATATGGATGAAGCGCTCCATATGTAAAGTTGAATGCAGTATATATCGGTTTTAATGCATGCAACTGCACTCAAAGCACAGCATTCAGGCAGCCAATGAGAATTACACTGACACAGTTTATCACCAGGGTCACCATCAGCATCTATGTTGCCCCAGACACTCAACTGATCCGGTCTTTCATACTGACTCCATCCCTTACGTCATCAACTGTTATGTCATTATAATAGTGAAAATTAGATCCATCATGTGGTATTTAAGGCATGACGTTCAATACAGACCTCCCACGTTCTATCATTGCACAGCTAGAAAACAAATGCAGCCCTGCTTCTGAATTTATCCATATTTATCATAGGTGACCAGACAAGGGAAAACAAATTTAAGAAGGAAATATTGTGTTTTGGCGCTACCGTACCTACGCTTAGAGACTGTGTCAATGGCATTTTATTGTTTCAATCGGAATTAGCATTCCGATACAAGTCTAGGGAAATTCAAACACCTGCTTGAAGCAAGTGAAATGCAGGTCAGAAGGAGGTCAACTTCAAGTCAATTGCACTTGTCAATTTATTCTGAATGATCTCAGAAACATCTCAAACTGATGCCATCCACACAAGCCCAAAGCCCATCGACACATGCCGTTACGTTGCTTCCCTAGGCACAGGCTTATGACTGTCTTGTAGTAAACATGACACTGCTCAGCACTTAAACGACCTGACAGACTCTTATTATTATGATGCATGGAGTTTTCATTCCCACAGTATGGCTTAGTATTCTAGTGTACATTGATGTACAGGGGAACACATCTTCTTGCATAACTGGAACACTGATGACCTCTGTAGCTTTTGTATGTAAATTATAGCATACAGCTGAAGGTAGAATTGGTCAAACATTGCCTTAGAAACATAAAAATGTCATGTCCCTGGCCTAACCCTTTGGTCACCAGAACAAACTAGGGAATATTATTATTATACAGGACTTATATAGTGCCAACAGTTTGTGCAGCGCTTTACAATATAAGGAAGACATTACAATCACAATACAATTCAAGACAAGATGGTAATGAGGGCCCTGGCCGTGAGGGCTTACAATCTAAAAGGGAGGGGCAAGTGATGCATGAGGAGGTAGCTGTGTGGGGATGATTGTTTGAGAAAGTGATAGTTCAGTGGTTAGGTTGAGGTGGGTCTGGCTTCCCTGAAGAGATGAGTCTTAAGGGATCACCTAAAGGCAGTCAGTGTGGGAGATAGACGGACAGGTTGGGTAGAGAGTTCCATAGGATGGGAGAGACTCTAGAGAAGTCCTGGAGTTGAGCATGGGAGGAGAATGTGTCCTTATGTGGAGATATGTCCCAATACCATTTTTTCAAGACCAAGTACAAGTACTTTCCCTCAGGTACTCGCCGGTACCAATTACCGATACTTTTTCTTAAAGGGACATATGATATTTTTTCTAAAACACTACAGACTAATGAGTTTAGGGCAGTTTCTTTATAATTATGAAGAACTGTAACTCAATCCGTGATTATTCCGCAATGGAGAATGGCAACCGGCTATAGAGGACTACAAATCTCAGCAATCCATGATTATTCAGGAATTGAGAATGGCAACCGGCTATAGAGAACTACAAATCTCAGCAATCCATGATTATTCAGGAATTGAGAATGGTAACCGGCTATAGAGGACTACAAATCTCAGCAATCCATGATTATTCAGGAATTGAGAATGGCCAGCAATAGAGGACTTCCGATCCAGATCCCATCAATTCATGATTATACAACAGTTATACAGGACTGCGTGCGTTCTCACCAGGGCTGCATGCAAATCTCGCCAGCGCTGCATTTGGGTCACACCAGGGCTGCGTGCAGATCTCACAATGGCTGTGTTTGGGTCTCACTAATCCTTAGGTAATTTTCCTACCGCTTTACTGCAACTTGAGGTGAATAAATGAGGAGGTAGAGTACCCTAAGCCTCCGTTCACACCAAGGCAACAGCGTTTCAATTTCTTTTTCACGCGTCTTTGCGCGATTATAAAGTCAGATTTGTCACATTCATGTAAATGGGCAAAATGCACACAAAAACGTGCAACAACAATTGCATTGCGTGTTTTCAAGGGTCTTCTATTGCGTCTGTGGGGAGAAATTGTGCTGATCTGGCCAAAAACAGCTCATGTAATTTTTTCAACTACGGACGTTTTTCTAAGCGCGACACTGCGCTCAGGTGTGAACGGGGGCTATAGAAATGATTGGATTTCTTGTTTTGAGCTTTTCAGTGCGGAAAAATAAGCTAGACAAAAGCTTTGGTGTTAACGGGGCCAATCCATTTCCAGGCTCTTATAGCTTTTCATTACTTCCAGGTTCAGTGGTGCATGTTTGTTGAAAAATGTACTGTGGTGCATCGAATGGACCGCCTTAATGCAATGCCCGTAACATACAAGATACCACACTTGCCCATACAGTAATGCTAGGCATTGTGTAAATGGGCCTTTATTAAGTACTTTTAAACTTTTTTTATTCTTGGTTGTATATCAGCACTAATTATTTCCCGCAGCCTTTTTGTAGCCACTTTCTATCTACAGTGCATGTACTCCAGTGATGGCTGCATGGCATTTCTCAATGTGGTTAATGTGTTTCAGCATGGCCACTTGTAGTCTCCACTGGGAGAGTATGTGACAGGGTGACAACATCGGATAACAACTGGAAGGCCGGAACATGGTGTTGTTAACCTATAACAGGAAGTACCTCAACAAGAATATTCATGTGAGGGTAAAATGTATTTTATTGAAAGCTGCAGACTTAAAAGTGTTGAAAGCGTCTTTTGAAATGACCATGTTAAAGTTTATATGAGATTTTAGACCTTATGTTACTTAAAGTAAAGCTGACGGAAACCATTTTGGTTGTTATTAGTTACTGCATAATATTGTTAATTCTCCTTGAACTGACTATATAACATGTAGAGAGTTTCTGTGACCACAATTCCTATTTTTATTATTGAAACTTTGTGCCAGGTCTGAGCATTCACTTGTCCTCAGTTCCAGCACTGCCCCAGGGAACATAGCATTTTGACATAATACCGTATATCAATGTAATCCTTGCACAGCAGTCATTTCCATGTCCCCTCGGTACTATGCAAGATATGTGCTGGATGGAAGGATATAATCCTCTGTTGGCCTTTGCCTTGTGTTCCTGTTTAACAGTGTTGTTGCATGCAATGTTTCAGTTCCTTGCAAACATACTGTCTACCTACAAACACAACCAAAAAAGTCCATTAAAAATAGTGTGATTGTAAGGATTCTATTACACGAGCACTTGCAGTGCAGAGTTTGTCAATTAAGTCTATTAACTACAAGTAAGCAGGCAATTACCTTGCTTGACAAGCTTAGCACTGCGAGTTGTGAACACAGTGTAAAAAAATAAAGGTGCCCATACAATGGTCAAAATTTGGCTGTTTTTTTATGCACTGGCCGAAATTTGCACAGCGTGTGGGGCTTCAGCTGGCATTCCTCTATTAGCTGATCGAAGGAGGCGGCTGGAAAATGTTCGACCGATCAGAGCCGGCAGCCGATGAGCAGCCCACTCTTATCAGGTATTGATAAGAGCTGGCGGCACCAGTCAGAATACAATGTAAACAGCGGGATTCCTCGATCGTGGCACTGATTGTGTTGATGGAGGAATCAAGTCAATTTCTTTTGTTCAGCCCGTGTATTGAACAAACAAAATTGATAGGTATATGGCCAGCCTAAGATCTGACTGTATACATTCCTTCTCATTTACAATATACTGACTTATTTTGCAGTTAAAATTGTCCACCATCATGCATCATTTTTACTCAGTTTGCACTAGAACAATAAAAGATGACAGGGCATCTAATTAAATTTTTAAACACTACTGGATTGTAGACCACTTCCTTTCTGAATATTGGCTTTTATTTTTAATGTATAAACAAAGCTGGAGTTTATTTTAAGACAAGGTGGGTGGAATGTCTGTTTTTTTCAAGAACCAATCAAAAATGTGAAGCTCTTCTTTAAATATTCATAGAGCAGCATTTTTGTATTTTGCACTGTACAAGAATGAGTTGATGTTTAGTTCCCCATGATGAAAATGTGGGGCTGAACAAGTAAACAAACTGAACTTCCTATGACAGATGATGAGCCTCCAGTAACATCTGCTTATTGTATTCACATTAATTATATTTCAAACAAACTCTTAACGAAACTGGCTTGTGGCCCTCAGACCTGAAAGTATACTTACTTCTCTCAACTTGACGAAACCCAGAGATTGATGGAACAGTGATATCTCATAATTACAACATGCGCATCACTTGCGTTTTTCCCGGCTCCTGTAAACATTGCTCAGACCCCCAGAAGTTCTGAATGGAAAACTAAAACTCATACGTTTCAACCAAATCTGGCTTTAAAAAGTGTAGGACCTCACCACCACCTGGCAATGCTCAGCAGTGAAGATCCTCCTTCATTTCCATCATGCCCCCAGGATGAGACTCAGTTAAGTATCACTAGGGATGAGCGAAAGCAAGTTAATATTCCCTCCAAATTTATGCAAGAATCGAGAGATTTCTCCAGAATGTCTCCAGTTTTGGCAATATGCTTTGCAGTCAATGCGGAAGTGAAAATTAAAACAGAACTAAAGCCAAATCTTTTTTTGGCTTTATATCTCTTTCGGGGTCACAGGAGTACATTAACCAGAGTGTGACAGCTGCAGCGTCACACACCGGCCCCAACTATTGGGAAGATAATGTGTTACTCTCCCAAAACTTCTCCCTTAAAGGGTTATTAAACCCTCATTTGTTTTTGCAAAGCAAGCTGTAGATATATGCTATATATGATATCTTGGGGCAGGCGCATGCGCAGTTCAGATGTTTGGCCGGGAGACGAGGAGACACACAAGGTGTCTATGGAGCAGTGTGCACCCACACAGACACCGTGGGAAATCAGAGAAGAGGAGGACAGAGGAGTCAGCACTGGATCGGAGACCCGCACCCAGCACTGGAGGGACAGCTAAAAACTACAGGAAAGAAGAAGATGATCGGATTAAGAGGCATCGATCATTTAAGGTAAGTCATGGGGGGGGGGGGGGCTTCTGCCCTTAATGTCACTTTAAGTTGTTTTTGGTGTTTTGTGCAATGAGCTTTAAATTGCTCCTGAAAGGTGCAGAAGATAATTTCAACTGTGCCCAAAAAGGCCCCTCGTCAGCCTCATGATTTGATTCTATTGTGCACAGAGAGCAAACAGACAATAAAAATGTAGAATAAAAAATTAAAATGGCAGTGCACAACTAATTATTATAATTATGATTATTCAGGATTTATATAGTGCCAACAGTTTGCAAAATGGTTAAATGCACAAACAAAAAAATTAAAAAGAAAAAAACATTAAGTTGCACGTTTTTCTTAGCAGATTATGACACGTGGATGTAAGTGGCAAAACCATGTTTCTACATGCGAAAATGCTGTCGCCTAGGTGTGAATCAGACCTTAATGAGTGAAACTGAAGGTTTTCACTTGCTCACCGTGGCAAATGCAGCAAACTCAAACTTATCATTTAAATCACTCCAAGCAGTTCTACAGTATACATGACCCAATCATTACAGGATACATTAGTTGTGAAAGGAAGGTCACCAGAAAGAACCAGTGAGCGCTTCCCAATGAATGTTGGGTATTTTTACTAAACAGAATGGCACTCAGTGGCATGGGCACCAAGAAAGGTGAGCATACATTTCCTTCTTTACAGGTAACACCAGTTTTAATATTATTTTCTGTGACGGGGTTGCTATAAGGCTAAAACAAAAGCAGAGGACTATCATATCTTACTTTTTCTAACTCTAATATTGTTATTACAGGCATTTTATATACTGTAGCGCCAACTATTTACACAACACTTTACATACTCTACATTCAAACCAGTCCCTGCCCTCAAGGAGCTTACAGTTTAAGGTTTCTATTTGTGTAGGCCAGTTTAGACAAGAGCCAATTAACCTACCAACAGGTCTTTGGAGCCTGGGAAGAAACTAACGTTTCAAAGTATAGGGAAAACATGCAAACTCTATACAGGTAGTTTCCTGACCCGGATTAACTAAGCAATCCTGTGCTAACCATTGATCCACTTTGCTCTCCACTAGTTATGTAGAAAAAAACAAAAAAGTTCTGTGCTCTCAATTATCCTCACATTAGGTTAAAAAAAAAGTCTTGGCTGGCAATTAGTATAAGTCACTTGATCAATCACTATTCTAATAAATCGTAAAGATGATAGTTCTTTTTAGAGTAACAATGGTGATTTACTAGCCTTTGCATACCTTTGCAATTTCATGCAAGCCTTGTAACATGCATCAAAATGTGCACAACTGTGTTGATGTGCATTGGCCAAAAATAAGCAGGTCCATTTTTTGGTGATGTAGGCCCTTTTGATGGTAAAGGCAATGTACTGGATAGTTCAGCACAGTGATGGACTACAATCTCATGTTTAGTTCACTAAATTGTATTGAGATTGTAGTCCATTACGGGAGTGAGCTTGGAGCGGTGACTACTTTACAGCACACACAGGGACCATGGGGAACAAAAGTAGTCCCCCCTCCGGAAGGAAGGACAGTGTCAGCACCAATTCAGAGATGATTTGAGGATCTACAGCCGAGTGATACACAAATAAGGTACATTTTTGTTAAAGGTTCAGGTACTTGAATGTATTTTTAAGGTTTAACTCCTGAGTTTAGTGTCACTTTAAATTACCACCATCCACATGGAGTTTTTATGTTTTCACTGTTCTGAATGAGATTTTTCCAGGTGCTCTGGTTTTCTCCCTCAACATATTGCAATATATTGGTTAGTTAATTGGCTTTTTTTCTAAATATTTTGCCCTTTAATGTATTTGGCTTTATATGGCGATGGTAGTCCCTTTGTGAGACAGGAACTGCAGTAAATAGTTCAGTGCTAAGTCAGCAATATACAGTACAAATTAGTTATAACAAAACAATAAATAGCTGTATGTCTAACTTTTGATGTTTTCATGTTAATACTGACATTAATTAATATATTATTCCCATAATTATAGTAGAATAGTCGACGACTGATCCTCTACTTCAGCAAAACATGATACGTCCACATTTAATCCCCCAAGCAATTAATTGCACATGTTCGATTTTACTGAGCAATTAATCTTACAGCAACAGCCCAATAATCTTTTAACTTTGTTCACAAACATGATCCCTTTATAAGATTACGATCGCGTGATTGAAAATCTCTGAGTAGATCAGCCTTCAGGCTCTTGCTCTGTTCCAGCCTCCCAAATCACTTGCCAGTGCCTGGAATAAATAAATTTATTGGAAATATGAAATGTGTAGAAATTAAAGCAAATAGCATTTTGTTCCTTTTCTGGTTAGGCATCGTGTTTGATTTTCTTGCCAAACTGTAGTTTGACTTCAGTTTCTGAGAATTACTTCTGTAGCTCCACATTGCATTGGAACAAGTAATTAATAAGTATAAATCACAAATATCCTAAATATGGAATAGAACATAATGTGTGATTCAAGCAATAACACATGCTTTGAAATTTTCAGATTCTCTTTTAAGTACCATGGCGCTAAGCGTGGCATCTACACATATTGCCCAACCCAGAGCCGTGGCTAGCTCCTTTTGCGCCCGAGGCAAGAACAGAAAATTGTGCCCCCCAACAGACGTGTAATATCACCCGACACCACACACGCACGGCATCATGCAGCCCGCTTCCTGGATGGGGGCGTGCATGCGCAAAATGCGCTTGTGGCCAAATCCAAAATAGCATAAAGATTTGTTTCGTTTGACGAAACTAATGAAAAAATGTTTAGTTTCCATTCATTTAGCCTGAAACAAATGTTTAGTCTTTGCACATGTCTAATAACATTTGTGCATAAGTGTGAGTGTGTTGTTTTTTTTTTGATTCATTTATTTTTTATTATTATTTATTTTTTACCGGTGGGGGGCTTCTGGGAAATATCAGGGGTCTAAACAGACTGCTGACATTTCCCTTTTGAAATAGAAAAAGAGACCGAGGACAGAGATTCCTCTGCCCATACAAGCGGGGAAGAGCAGTGGAGATCCGAGCAGAAGCTGGAGCCCGTGCCGCTCCTCTTCTCCCTGCTGAACCGTGGCTGTATTGGCTGCCTGGTGCCCCTGTTGCCAATGACTGTTCTTGCCATGGCAACAGGGGCAAGGGGGCACAGCCAGGCCAGCCCTTACTACACCCCCCTCTCAGCTGTGCCTGAGGCGAGTGCCTCACTCGCCCCATGGTAGCTACAGCCCTGGCCCAACCTGGTGTATGAAATCAACAAATAACACCAGTCAGTTACCTTCTAATGCAATGTGCCAGGGCTGAAAACAATTAAAAGCAGTTAACGAGTTTCACAGTTTTTATTCTTCACGTGTTCATACTTTCTGTGACTGTAAGTCATACACTCCTTCCTTTCCCCTCAACTTTTCCAAACATAATTGTGAGTTGGTTCTTATAAAATGTCCAAAATGAGACAGGTTCAGTCCAGTCACCTTCTAGTGAAAAGTGGGGTTGATATGTTGAAGGATCTATTTCTTCGTTTTCCAGTATATTCTTAAACTTCTTCACCAACACCAAGCCAAGGATCAAAGGCATCAATCATTTTTCTTATCTTTCTTTTTCATTATCCAGATTTCACATCCACAGAGATTGACAGAACATACCATAGACTAGACAGTTCTGATCTTTAGGGATGCACCGATACCACTTTTTTAACACAGAGTACGAGTACCGATACTTTTGATCAAGTACTCCCAGATACCAATTACCGATACTTTTTTCTTAAAGGGACAGGTCACATTTTTTCTAAAGCAATACAAACTAATGCTTTAAGGTCACTTTCTTAATATGATTCATGAGATGACGAGGGAACATGACGCCTGCTTCCCGGCCAATCAGAATGCTGGGCGCTGCATCATTACACGGTGCCCGGCTTCCGGATTTGCTAGCTTCCTGACCAATCGGGAAGCCGGTCATTGCACGCTACCCGGCTTCCTGATTGGCCGGGAAGTCGGCTCAATGCTCTCTCATCACAAGTGACGAGAGAGCATGGAGCCGTTTCCTGGCCAATCAGGAAACCGGGCAGCGTGTAATGATGCGCTGCCCGGCTTCCTGATACAGGAAGTACTCATGCTAGGTATCGGAACATTTGGGCGAGTACGAGTATTCACCCAAATACTCGCTATCGGCACCGATACCGATACTAGTATCGGTATCGGTGCATCCCTACTGATCTTTATTCTTGTAGAAACATCAGTACATCTAAAGATGTTGTTTAGGTGTTTCATCCTTGGTCTTTGTTGTATTTCTTGACTGCTGGATCCTTTCTTGGTCATAATTGATCCAAGAGGCTGTACACCGAACTCTATGGGGTTGATTTACTAACCTTATAAATACACCACGAACATGTATACACTTCTGTAGTGTGTTCCCTCCCAGCATGATCTATGGGTGGAATCTAAACACCTTTGTAGTGTGTACACACCCAGCAGGTGTGTTGTGCAAAGCCCTGCATGAATTACAAGGTGATGTTGTGTAAATTAGCTCTACGTTGTGTTGCTTGCATTGATGAATGCAGGAATGTAAATGCATGAGCTAACCATTTTTGTCTAAACTGTGAAGCAGCATTATATATGCATCATGTGCATGATTTTTCCATATATGGCATTAGTGGAAATATGCTTTTAGAGACTTTTTGGTTGAGAAATACGTTTTGCTGTGTGAAAATCACACGCACCTGGTGCGTGCGTGTGTTTAGGTTAGTAAATCCCCCCCTATGTCTTCACTATCACTTGTTATGTGTCTTCCTTGTTGTCATAACCTTAGTTTTTTTAAGTTTTAGCTAAAACTTTCTCTATAAGGCTGTTAAGGGCCTCTACATTGTCAGCTACCGTATGAACATAGTGTCATCAGCATATATAAAATTGTTGATGCTTCTATCAGTCTTACAAGCTCTATTACCTTTCTGCTGCTCTGCTGCTCTTATTATTTTTTCAGAATATATATTGACTACGTACTGTATATAGCATTGTTTTAACTCCTCTGTCGATCTGACACATGTTGGCTCTTTCCTTTATGCAGAGTGGATCTGCAATTGTGTTTCCAGTTCCTCTGCCAGCTGAACAATTGGGAGACAGGAGCACAGTTACCCTATATATAAATATCTGAACAAGGACCTACATGAATGGATTACCAAGTGTTATTTTAATAAAATTGTAGACTTAACAAAAAATACTTTTTAATACAATTGTAGACTTAACAAAAAATACTTTTTGAAATTGGCATTAACATGTTAAAGATTATATGTAAATGTATTATTATATGCTGCCAGTGGACATTGCATGGACTGCTAGATGATAATGTTGCTACCTGGTTGTTCACATATACAGATTGCTGGTCTCAAAATGAAGGCCAATAGCCGATTTTGACTGTTGCTAGAAGATCTGAGGTATTTTTGACTGTTTTGGGTATTCTGTGCCCTAACCCTGTTTCCAGCATTTCATTAAACCAAATAAACCCTTTAAAGTGGTTCGTGCCAAATTTCCGTTTACCTCACAACAAATGATGGGTTTGTGCCAGGTTTCACACAGCCTATTCTAACAACTATTCAGGGGGCTCCAGCAGTGTTTCACAAGACAAAAAGTTTCAGTGATGTATGATATACATTTGCATGTCCAAATTCTTTTCTTGGATACATAGTATACATTTAAGGAGATTTGGGAATATCCATATGAGTTTTCCTAGCAACCACTAAAATTAGTCCTCAGTGTGAGCCTCTCGTAGTTAATTAAAGAAGCAGAACTGTACTCACAATATTGACACTTGTGGGCCAGCAGGGTTAAAGGGTGAAGTGCCAAGACTCGCAATTTACAAATTGTGATTACTTTTTCTGACCTTAGGCTATTTCTGGCTATATTTAGCAACTGTAGGGGAAAGGGGTTGTTTAGTAGACTTTTTATTATTCAAGGAACATAGAACCATCTCTTTTTTCACTTCTTTGGTGATCTGTAAAGCTAAAAAGTAGTTGCCTCCAAAAGCACATTCCAGTATTAGTTTTTTTCTAAAATAAGTAACACAATGGACAGAGCTGGAAAAAAAGGGTGTCATCATTCAGATTTACCTAGGTGTGTGTGTGTGTGTGTGTGTGTGTGTGTGTGTGTGAAGGCTGAAAATATGTTCACCACAAGACACTAACTCTTGCCAGGTTTACATTTTATATTGTATATATGTGATATACAATTCACACATAATCTGTAAGACATGTGTTGCGCATATGATTAATAAATTCCACAGTGCGATAAGGGTGGGTAAAATCTGGGTGCTTTATGGAGGTTTAGCTGCAATGAAATGATGGAGGACACTCGTCACTCTGAGAACACAAGTGTGTAACTGACTAAACAATAATACATAATAGCAAACATGCATAGAACCTATACAGAATGATTCTGAATGACATCCAATTGACTAAGTACAAAGCTCACATGTGCTCTGTTAGAGATATCTTTCTACAAAACTGCAGTGAGAATAATGCAGCTTGTTCTCTAATCAAACTGTAGTTGCTTTCACTTGTCATATAAACATAACCTAAATAAGTTTAATCTATTTTAATCCATGTGATGGCTCAGAGAATGATATCTCTTACCTGCAATAAAATGGAGGACACTCATCACTCTATGGGGAGCAACTGGTAGAAATAAGTAATAAGTTCCCCTTTCCACCTGTTTTGGGCAATGTTTCCCCTCTCTTTCAACACATAATCGTAGTGCCAGGGTGTCATTACTAGGAGTATATTAGGATTTTATTTTGGACCCTGTCCCACAAATGTTTATGTAGTCCTTGACATATGAAGGTCTGGTATGGTAAAACATCATTTTCTTTCTGTAGGTTTAGGCAGTCAAGGATAAATCGTAATCTATGTTACTTGAGGAAACATTGCTCCCATAAGTTTTAAGTCTCTGTTTCCCAGTAGGTCCATTGTGTGCTATAGTACCTGGTGATGTCTTCATACTAATACATCAATCTGTTTGGTCAACTCTTTTCACCACATATTTGTGTAAGTTACTGTAATCAGACCAGAGATGATGGAAAACTAGGGGACACACTGCCTTACGTTTGTCCTTTACCTTAACTCAGAATGGTAGAGGACTAGATATACATTTTAACTGTCAGTTTAAAGGTTTCAACCAATAAGTACCAATCAGGGTAATCAGGCAAGACTTTTCTACAGTCTATGACTTTTACTGTTGGATTTCTGGTAACAGTGCTTGGCTGACCTAAAGTATCATCAATGTAAAGTCAAAGTTAAAGTCTGGTTCTCTATTTCTGCTGGGTTGTATGATTTGCAAAGAACGAGAATCAGAATAGTCATTATTCTCATTACTATCACTTTCAACAATCTCTGCTGAGTTTTCTGGGATAACATCTCTTCCCGATGAACATTCAGTTCTTTGAGTTTCATCTTCATAAGATGTATCTTCTGTTATGTTTTCATCTGTGTGGCCACTGGGAGTTACAGGAATTACAACAACTAAAGCTGGTAGGAAATCCAAATTTAAAGTAAAAATATTTAAATATTTTGTCTGCAACATTTCTTGTTGCCTTGTTCTTGGTTGCATATGCCTAAGAAAATCTTATAAAGTACTCTTTTTCATAGACTTGACATGCTTTAAGATGAAGAAAATCAATGGAAACCCTCTCAGAAGGATTATATTATAATTATATTACTCAAAGGAGCTCAAGTAGGCTTGTTTGGCATTAATCCTTCAAACAAGTACAGTGGCAAGTAATGTAATCTTCAGTGTCACTTTGCATATGTGGCCTAAAGCACCCATTTCTGATTAGATTTACAATACCTTTAACTCACACGTATTCCATCTCTTCATGTACTTCTCTGAACACTGATGGTGAGCAATAGTATATGCATTCTCTAAATCTGTCACATATTGCCCATCCCATAGCTAGAAAATCCAGCTTTCCTCAGTGCATTTGGAGGTTCTTCTCAGCAGGTGTTAAAGTTCAAGATCCATAAGCAATTATCTTTAATTTCTCATTTTGGTGTAGCACAGCACCTAATCCTTCTTGAGATACATCACAGTGAAATACACATGATTTAGAATAGTCTAGAGAACAGGAGAATGATTTAATACTTTAGCTGGTGTAATGACCCTGATGGAGGTCAGTCCATCCTATATAATGATGGGAGGGAAGCTGACCTTTCAACTTTGGTATAGGTTTCTGTTTCTTTCTATTCTTGCTAGCATGCATTGAACCCATAGCCGATTTTAAATTTGCTGACAGTAGGTCATAGAGAGGCTTTGCAATTCTGGAGAGGTTTTGATAGGGGCGTTAATAAGAGATAACAGTCCATGAACATATCGCACTCTAAACAGCTGTTCCTTATAAAAGACGGGTGCTACGGCAGTCGACGGATGGCAACCGTCTATAGCCACAGGATAACATAGACAACGCCACTCAAGTAATGAATCAATGGTGTCTGTTTATTGACACATGAAACATAGCACAATGCATCAAAAAGCAACTTTTCGAGGTCTCACAGGATCCCCATCATAAGGGAATCATTTTGCCTGATGAAGGGGATCCTGTGAGACCCTGAAACGTTGCTTTTTGATGCATTGCGCTATGTTTCATGTGTCAATAAACAGACGCCATTATTTGGTAATAAAAGAGATAAACCTCAACAATTTCTGAAGTTCTTTAATAGTCTTTGGTCTTTTATATCTCAATGCATCTTCTGCAGCTATTTCTGTTGTATCCATGGAATGATCATCTTTTAACAAAACTTTGTCTAGGAATGTGACTCGTCTTTGAAGAGCTTGCATTTTCTGTCTGTTAACTTGACTCCATGTTGTTGATAACATTGAAGTACAACCCATATATATTCTATATGGTAACGGAAGGATTTGCTCTGAAGCAGATTATCATCTAGGTAAGTCTACAAATCTAATTTCTCGGTCCTGTTCAACATGTTGGAATTCTGCAAGTAATGAGACCAAGGTGTGATAAAGGCAGCTAATGGTTGACTAGATTCTTCCACAAAATCTTGATGATATGCTGTAGCTTGATCCAGCATGGAGAACCCTGAACTGCCTCCTAAACTATCAAGTACTGGTAGGCTTTAATATATTACATTTTTGTTCTTAGGTTTAGCTATGCTTTAGAAAAGGCTAGGTGAACAGAAACATACACTTGTACTTTAAGTATCCTTTAGCTTGAAGTTGGAGCAAAAGGTTTTAAAAAGCAACACACAAATATCAAATATCCTAATTACTAATCATGGGCACCTCTACAGAGCTGTAAATGTTTTTCATAACCCATGCAAAGTACCTTGTTCTAGGCTTACCGGTCCTTTACTTAATGCGGATGGTTGATACCATTCAACACTCCTGTCATAAGAAAATGTGAGGCAGGACATAGGATGAAAGAACCCATTATTAAAAGACTATTTAAATAATGAGAGTGAAAATGAAATAAATGTTTCCAAATCCATGTCATTCACTGATACTCTCACTAAATATTAATGAACTGACAAAGACATCATATTCCTTTTTAACTTCTGACTGCTTTCTCTTTTACTAAAAGTCATAGCCAATCAGAGGAAAATGGCAGAATTCTATTTCTCGTGATCCAGATAGGAATCACTATATATTTTTTAATGGTAACTAATATTTATAGATTTATCACCTAGATCCTTAAATTAAGCTGCACCACACCTTGAAAACACTAACACGTTATACAGCAGGCACCATAAGGCATCTCTTCCCACCTTTAGCACTGCTATACATTCTGTTGCTAGAGCCCTGGAAAAATAAAAACCCAGCATGTACACTCCTCTCTGGCTCCTTCATTGCAGTGGTTGGTGACTGAGCAGGAAATTGGCAGGCCTAAGTACTGTCACATGGATGTGCCTATTTTTATACAAACCAACATTAAAAAGTCATCTTTTGGAGGTGGGAGGGGGGAGAAATTGATTGAGGTGATAGGGAATGGTGAATGAGAAGCCCATGGCACCTGCTGAAAAGATTATGACCAGAGTCACACTGTTGTGGTGTGTGTGCCGCACACAAGCTAACACGTTGTATTTCCTGTGGTAAGGTAGGCCATTCATTTTTAATGGGCTGCCAATGCACCACAATGGACATGAACCATTTTTTTCTAAGCGGTGCACCACACTGCACAGATGGATCACATGTGTATGTTGCGGTGCACTGGTAAGGTGTGTTGGGTGCCATTCAAAATGCTGACCTCCATGTCACTATAGAAGACATAGCGATGTGGAGGTTGGATGGAGAAACCAGTGGGAACTGCGGTGGACCCAGTTGGTTGACACTTACAGAAATAGCTGTTTCCAAACGGACTTTAGGGGATGATTTCTCATGAATAGAACAGTGTTCAGCTGCACAGGCAACAGGAGAGGTAAGTATTTACTCCCTTTACATGTACAAGTTTCCTGGACAACTTTACTATAGCAAAAGCATTGCTTTAAAACTGAAGTTTAGTCAAATATTCTTTTTGGGAGCACAGCACCAAACACATTAGATACTGTATGTGTATCGGTGTGTATCCCCATAGCTTCAGCTGCTGTTATTGGTACAAATCATCCTCTCACTGCCCTTCTCATGGAGTCAGATATTACACTCAGTGGCGCTGTGAGAGTCTGCAGTGATAGGAGCCTGTCAGCAGCTATTGTGAAAAGTTGTGCCACTGTCCCGCCTACCTCAGCCCTCTCCTCCATTCACAGATCTCCTATTACTATAATCCCACAATGCTTCAAGATTTGTTGCTTTCTCCTCTATTCACATAACTCAATACATTGTGGGATCCAATACTGTATAATACATTTAAGTTAAAAAAAGTTAAAAACATTTAAATAACCTATTAACTAACATTTTTTTAAGCCCCCTTCCCCCACATACACACCTAAATGCATATGTCAAGTTTGCCTATGTACTAATATGATGATTATGCCATTCATGTTACATATCGCCACACACTGGAGCGAGAGCAATACTTCTAGGGCCATTATTTATGATTTACTCTAAACTGATGACCTATAAAGGCCATTCAAGTATCGCTTGTGGACAGTTTTTTTAAGTTTGGCACCGTTTCATGGGCATGCGCAATATTAATGCTTGACATGTTTGGTATCTATTTACTCAACGTAAGCCTCATATTTTACCAAAACAGTATTATATTGTGTTTGTGTGCACTATAAATAATTTGACTGCATTTTTTTATTACAAATTTGGGCTGCATAAACAGCCGCACAGATATTGGGGAATACCACAAATGAATCTACACAATTTTAGGGGCCACACAATGAACCATAGCTTAAAATAGGGTGTCACCTAACCTCAACAAATTACCACCAGAAGGAATTCCTTTCCTCTCATGAAGGATGTCCTTTATCCATGACTCCCCTCCAAAACCCCAGACCAAGTGGGAAGCATGCCTAATTCATGATCATCTCCTATAGGGTTGTTGTTTTTTGTTGTTTTTAACGATTAAATCACTGTTCTTAACTGGTATTTAAAATCAACAACAAGCTTTAGTTTTTCTTGCACTTTCTGTTGTCAAATGGTAAATTAAGACTATGCTATGCTATGTTTATCCATTACTGTTGTGTACCTTCTATTGAGTATGCACTACTGTTTTACTATATTTCTACTGTACAGCCTTTCTAATAAAAAACCTTTTGTAAATAAAAAGGCGGCATATAGAGTGGCAAATAGAAACCTATTTAAACCCATTAACATGTATGAGCTAAAGAAAAAAAAAGCTAAAGTTGAACTTGAGGCAAACGGCTAAAGACAGATAAAATACAGAGTCATTCAACAAGGGAAACACACCTCAAAGAAATTGTTGACTTTTTAAAATATATTTAAACAGGAAAACATTATATCTTCATTGAAGCAGAGCCCACAGATAAGAGAGATATAGTAAAAAAAAAAACAACAAAAAAACACACAGAACATTTGCGTGTTTTATCTTTGATTCAACAAAAACATTGATAGATTTAAAATGTAAATACTTCCTTGGCCTTAGAAGTGGATCTTCCCCCCCCCCCCCCCTTAGCAGAGATTACTTTTTGTAGGCACATTACATAACTACTCACCAGTCTCAGACATAAACTTGGTGAAATATTTGGTTACTCTTTAATGCAAAATTCCTTCTGTTGTAAGATGCTTGTAGAATCCCTTCCATGAACCGCCCATTTTAAATCCCCTTACATCATGATTCAAATCACATCTTTGACTAGGCTAGTCCATGACTTCCATTTCTTCTTTTTAAGCCATTCCCACTGGGTTTCAGGTTTTGATCATGTGGAAAGACCTATTTCTGGTTCAGGTGCAACTTCACTGTTCGGAAAGATGGCCTCTCATTGTCATCAAGCACACTTTGATACAGTATAGTGTAGAATTCATAGTTGACTCAGGTCCTGAAGTAGCAAAGTCTCCAAATACGCATACCATAACAAGTTCTTCTCATGAAATGCTGTGATTGGTTTGCTCCAAACATGTCTACCGCTACTGTGGCCGAACAACTCTGTCGTTTTTTTTAGTCCACAGTACATTGTTCCAGAAGGCCCCGTCTTTGCCTATGTGTTACTCTAAAGTTCTTTCTGGACAGCTGAGTCTTTTTCCAGGCACACATCACATGCAGGTTAAATTGGTGCAATCTCTTTCTGATTGTAAATACATGCTCTTTGTGACTAAATGTTGTGACCTGCAGGTCCAGCTATGAAATGTTGTGTTTCTTGAATACTCCTTTTAGCATCAAATGGTCAGCTCTTGGGTTAAATTTTCTTGGCCAACCAGACCTGGACAAATTAAAACTTATGCCAATTTTCTCTCCTCTTTTTGGATATGGGTTGTTCCCTCACTGGCACAAACTTTCTCTCTCTCTTTCTCCTTCCCTTTGGTCGGGCAGCTGCCCACATTTGAGGAGGGTCTTATTCTGACCAGTATTCCTCTTTTCTTCTTTGATATGGGCTGACCTACTGATAGGGGTTTTCGTCCATCACGGTGGCCTTTTTTCTGTCACACTTTTTCCTTTTCTGCCTGTTCTCATGCCACTTTTCTTATAGACTTTTTAATTGTTGCTAACTAACATCATGGGGTTGATTTACTAACCTTATAAACACACCATGAACATGTATACACCTCTGTAGTGTGTTCCCTCCCAGCATGATCTATGGATGGAATCTAAACACCTTTGTAGTGTGGCAAAACAGAGAGTCTACATGTTTTGAATCACCTGTATTAGATACACTCACCAGAGATAAACGACCCCACTATGTATTCAGGTGAACAGTGCTTGACTTGAGACATCCTTAATGTCACTTGTTTAAATTTCCTACAACTCTCTCCTCCACACAATGTAAAATTAATTTTAAAAAAACTTCCCATAGTGTGATACAATGAAAACCATTGCATTTCTTATAAAGGAAAAGCAAAGTGCACTGACATTGGGTGGTGCTCACAACCAGCACCAGTTTCAACAATCATAAGACTGTGAGAATGTTCTGCTGCTGTACTCACCATACCAACTGGCATCTCTCATGTGTTTCTCCTGACCAAAATATATAAACTAGCGTATTCTGCATCCCACATAGACTCCTGCAAATGTGTGCTCAGACCTCTTATATAGAGACTGTTTTCTTTCTAGTAACAACATTTTTTTTTTTTACTTATTTGTTCATATTTCTTATCCTATCTTCATTTATGGTATGGCTATATTATTTGGAGTGTGGGGACAATTTAGTAAGCGTGCTTGAAGTTTTCTTTGATACCATTTATTTGTGAGTGGCAGATAGACCTGAGTGAGTGGTGTTTTCCGGGTCCCTGAGATATTGGTCAGCATCAGCAAGGGCCAAGTGAAGCTGGTGATATGACAAGCAGATACAAGGTTGCACACCACTTCTCTAGGAAGCTGACCGACACACCATGACATGTGGAAATCTGTCTGCATGGGCTGCAGAACATCTAAGAGCTTAGATTAAAGTTTACCTAAACTCTAACAATGAATTTTTCCTGTGTCTTCTCTTTGGTTCCTTAAATATACAGTTGAATGTTTTTTGTCTGTTCAAGGAGTTCGAATCCTGTTCATCCTCCTAGAAATTCAGTAACTCTATGGACTACACCTGAGGCACTAAAAATATCAAGCAGCATTGGCAGCCCTGTCCTGTTCATTTCTGTGAACTAAAGAACACCTGTAGTCCAAATGTAGGAGCAATCAGCCGAGGGCTCCAACTAGGGATGCACCGATACTAGTATCAGTGCCGATACCAAGTATTTGCGTGAGTACTCGTCCAAATGCTCCAATACCTTTCCCGATACGGGAGTTAGAGGGAGATTTCCCTGCTCCTTGCTGTTTGGCTGGCTCGATGCCAATTGGCCGGGAAGCCGGCTTCTCAGCCAATCAGTGTCGAGGCACGCAAACAAATCTGATAATATGGTGACACGACCCCCACCCTGCAGACAAATCATTCTCCTTACATAGATCTTTAGCAGCATTCGTTAACGTACCAGTCCCTCGGCCAGCTGGGCAGACACCGCTCTCCGTGATCTGCCGTCTCCTGTGTGCACAGCGCCCACGTGATAGGCCCTTAGCCTGCTACTGCGCATGCACAGGATTTCTGAATGAGAGCGCTGGGCAGTCTGCGCATGCGCAGTAGCAGGCTGAGGACCGATCATGTGGGCACTGTACACAGGAGACGTGGGGAGATCCCGGAGAGCAGTGTCTGTCCAGCTGGCTGAGGTACTAGTACGGTAATTAATGCTGCTAAGGATCTGAGAGAAATGAGGTGCTTGCAGGGTGGGGGTCATGTCACCATATTGTCAAGATCGGTTTGGCCGGCCTCGATGCCAATTGGCTGGGAAGTCGGCTTCCCAGCCAATCAGCATCCAGCCGGCCAAACAGAATGGATTTGGCTTCCCGGGCAATCAAGAAGCCGGGCCTCCTGGCTTCCTGATTGCCCGGGAAGCCGACTATGCTACCCGACGTACCGGTATCAGCGAGTACCAAAATATAAATATCGGTACTCGTACTCGATACCGCAAAGCCGGTATCGGTGCATCCCTAGTGCCAACGCTGCTCCTTATTGAGGCAGCATTGTCACCCTTGTACAAGAAGTGTGATACTGACTGGATCACTAGGTGAAAATAAAGGGGGAAAAGCCTGAACAAATAAAAGTAATGCAGCCACATCTTATGATTGGTAAGCTGCAATATATTATTTTTGTTCTTGGGTTTAGATATGCTGTAAACACTACATGAGACTGTGAAAGTACCCACCCCTTTTTTATATCATTTTTGCCCTGAATTTCAGCTCATAGTACACATTGTGCTGTTTACTTGTTTAAATGGGAAGTAAAGTAATATCTGCTAATGAGAAATGAAATTATTTAAAAACAGATTACACTGGAACATTTAGAGAAAATACTTTTGGAGAGGTCTAAAAAAAAAGTGTGTAAATAAAAGCATTCTGAAATTATTTTTGTGGGCAGACAGCCTTAAAACCCGATTTTTATGTGTAAATCTGTGTTGTATTACATTCCAAGAGGCTCTAACAAGAATTATGGGTTGATAGTACTCATGAACTGACAAGCCGAGCATGTTATTATTTATCCACAGTCCTTTTTCTGCTGATCCAGAGTTTGCTAATTTAATTTAATTTAATGTCCTTTCAGTTATGGAGAGAATAGAAAGATTTAGCCAGTGTGGTCTGAAGGGAGCATGTGCCTGTATTATATATTCCTTGCACTTAAATTTGTGTTAGAATTTGGTAAGCACTGAAGTATGGCGTACAAGTACAGATAAATCTTTCCAATACAGGTACTTCCGCTAACATTGAGCCGGCTTCCTGGCCAATCAGGAAGCCGGGCAGTGTGTCATTACCCACCGCCCGGCTTATTGATTGCAAGCAAAGTCGGCTCCATGCTGTTTGACCAACTAAGTGCTGATTGGCTGGGAAGCTGGCTTCCTGGGCCAATAAGAAAGCCGGGAGGCGGGTCATTACCCGCCGCCCAGCTTCCTGATTGACTCAGAGTCTGGCTTACCAGCCAATCAGCATCAAGCCTGCCTTCCAGCCAATCAGCATGAAGCCAGACAAACAGCATGGAGCTAGCTTCCTGGCTATTCAGGAAGCCGATTACACGCCGCCCGGCTTCCTGATTGGCCAGGAAGCCAACTCCATGTTCAACCGTGGCACTGCAGGTCAGCAGAAATCTTCCTCTGACCAGACATTTCGGTATCGGGGTAAGTAGCGGAGTATTTGGGCCCAGTACGAGTACTCGCTCAAATACTCAGTATTGGAACAGATACTAGTATTGTATCGCTGCATCCCTAGTTTGAATTCAGAAATCATTCATCACTATCTCCATGACACGTCACCTAGATGAGCATGCTTATCTGGTATCAGATTAAAGTAGAACCCTGGGGGTTCTTAGGAGGTGAGAGCCATTGTGAGCACACTCAGTTAAGTTAACCTACCAGCATGTCATTGGAGTGTGGTAGGAAACTGGAGGGAACCAACCGAAGCACTGTAATAACATACAGATAGTGCCTTGGTTGGGTTTTGAACCTAGTGCTGAAGGCAGAAGCAGTAACCCCTATGCCCTATACATGTCTGTGTTTTGGTTGTAATGAGTAATAGAAACTGTAGTGTTCCCAATAGCATTTGGTCTGTCACAGTAAATAAAGCCTCTTTGTTCTGTGGCATACCACAAAAACTTTATTTTACTAGCTTCTCCATATTTATTTAGTACTGCCATAGTACACAGTGCTTTACAGGTAACAAACCATTCACATCAATCCCTGCCCCTAAAGAAGATTACACTAAACCCCTTTTATACACTCTAGTCAGGCAGTCCGGTGAGGCACTATTATGTGTTTGAAAAGAAATAAGAGCACCTGGAGGAAATCCGCGCCCGCTCCATCACGTTCCTTATACTTCCTGTGTTATCAAGACAGGAAGGGGAAAGTTCACAAAGTGCTTTATTTAATGTCCTTATAGAAAGATTTCTCCTAGGTTCCTGTAATTGGGGAACACGATGTGAGGGACAACCTTCCCATTGGGGATACAGACTACAATAAGCTCTTATTTTTTGTTTGTTTTTAAAAAACATTTCTTCAAATAACTTGCTGTGGGAAAAAACTATCTCATGGAGCTGGATCAGGTCAATCCTGGACATGGTTCCACAGTATATAACAGCTTCTCTCTAATATGTCAAAATTGATTTCCACTGGCCAAGATAATGGGGGCTATTTATGTGTCACCAGTCAGCTCTGAAAATGTCTTATGGCAGGTATGCTTCTACCTGACAAATGACAAATGTCAGGTCAGGTGAAAGGCTGTTCAGGAACCAAGCACTGGCATGCGAATGAGTGTACTTAATCTCCTCATACACAGGGAGAAGGAATTTCAAGGGACTCCAGCGCCACTGAATTATAGCCATTGATGCAAAATAGGGCTGACCTCAGACAAATGGGGCTGTGGCATACGTGCTCACTAAAAGGAGTTGGTGGGGATGTTTTTAGAATAAAAGCTGTGCGATGTAGGGGAGGTCTGCACAGTGAAGATTGGTGGGAGGTAAGCATTTAACACGACAGGCAGAATTCAGGGGGGGGGTGGGGTGATCTATTAAAGAACAAGTTTATCAAACGTAAACTTGTCCATTGATGTCCATCCTAAATTACATGGCCATTTAAGACTGCTATGCTCTCAGTGATTTAAATTGCAAACTGAAGAGTACAATCAATCATGTTAACAAGTAGATAAATAACAGATCTACTGGCAGGTTCAACATTTTATAAAAATTACAGAAGTTAGAGAAGACTCTACATAAAAGAATAAAACAATTTTGTTTTAAATATTTGCCTGATATGTTGTTACATAGTTAGTCAGGTTAAAAAGAAACATAAGTCCATCGAGCTCAACCTATAGAGTTATAAGAGATGCAGTAGTCTGTCTTTATATCCTTATATAATCGATCACTTCAAAAGATCATATCGAATAGGTATTTTCCCACAGAATTTTAATTCCCCTCATTTGTATACATGTTTTTCACAAACTGCGCTGCATATTATATTAGAACTTGTGAAGTGACAGATCGAAGGACAGAATAAATGAAGGTGTGACGAGTTAACTTCACATTTGCTGCAAAGTACTCAGTTCCAGTAACGTAGAGTTGGCACTATTAGATGCCTGGTCTTGCCTTACTTGTCCCAGTCAGACTTCATACACCATCACAGTCCCATATAATAGTGAAAGTAGGTACCTTCATCCAAAAACCCAATGCAGTGCTTGATGCCCAAACAATCCATTGCCATGCTTGAGAGCTCCGATAGAGGAGGCAGGAGTATAGGTAAGCTTATGCCAGCACTGACCGGCAGTGTTGTAATATTGCTTACCGAACTTACACTGGGATTCATGACTGATCGTTAGCCATCGATCCGGGGGTTTGAGAGAGATCCTTATTCAAGGGCTCCGAATATATTGTAATGTTATCCTTTACCTGCCCCCTGTGAAGTAATTTAAAACTGGTAATGGTAAGCTGTATTGCAATAGTTGTGTCTGTTCTTTTGTGACCCAATACAAAGCAAAATGTCTTGTGACAGAGAACACCATAAGTATTCTGCAATTGGTGAATGAGTGTAACTGACCAGAATGGGATAGCTTCAAGTGCAACTGAAGCCCAAACTTTTTTAGTTTTGGATAGAGCAGAAATAGATTAGAACACCTGTCAAGTTTTTTTTATGTCGGTTTCCCCGTTAGAGAGATTCCCCCTATTTGTCCTGGTGACTCATCACTGAAAGTGGCATCAGAACAGGAATAGATGGGAAAGCTTCTAATAGGGACATTAGTTGGGTGACCCTGTTGACCACCAGGATTTTCGCTCTTTTTGGAGGAATTTCCTCTCGCTTCCCGTTGTGGCTATCGGACAGGAAGTGGAAGTCTCACCAATGGGACACACATGGCAAAAAAAAAAAGCGGACAGGGGTGATCACACTCCCTTACTCTATCCAAAACTATAAAAAAAGTTTTGGCCTCAGTTCTACCTTTAAGATGTGTTGGGGACATTTTGAAGCGTGGTTGAACACATGGATACAGTATGTTAAGATTGGGGCAGAGATCAGAAAATAATTTTATTCTGGAGAAGCCAGCAGTAAGCCACACCCAGCTAGAGAGAGAATCCAGTCCCACATTAAATTCATTAACCCCTTCATGACTGAGGGCTTTTTTTTTATTTTTTGTACCCATGTTATATTCCACATTTTAGGCCACCGCGACACACGTGCTCACGGGGGACTTTTAAACATTTTTTTTTTATTATTAGATTTATTTTATTTAAATTTACGACATACACTGTACGTCGTCATTCACGAAGGGGTTAATAGAGCAGAGCCCACACCAACTCCTCCCTGAGAGGAGTTTCACAGGGAGGGCAAACTCCGGCCCTCCATCTGTGGTGAAACTTCAAATCCCATGATGCATCTGTCTCTGGGAGTCATGCCTGTGGCTGAGAATCTTGCAATCTTACACTGCGTATCATTAGCCAGACATTTATTATACTACTAATGTAGTGCAGTAAGTTCACACATTCAGACCACACTCACTGGCCACAAGCACAATCAATCACTCTCTTCATGGTCCACCCTGGAAATGATGGGAGAATGCCAGCAATGTAGTTAAGATAACTTATTTAATTGATCTCCGTACAATGACATTTATAAAACAGTGGTAAATTGTATTCCCTTAGTGCTAGCAAAAATTGCACATAACTAGGTGCTAGGTCCTACAATCTAGCATGACAAAACGCTAATGTCATTGTACAAAAAGCCCTTTCGAAGGTGATGGAACCTTGAAACAAAACGGGAATTGACCATCAGCAAGTACAAATGAGCCATTACAAGGACAATGAAAAATGGTTCAGCAAATAAAAATATTACCAGAATCTCTTGCCCCAGAATAAAAAGGTCAGTTCACCCAAAACTGACATTCCTATTTTTGGTAGCTTTGGCGAGCCAATTTCTCTATTTCTGAAATGTTACTTTGAAGTGGACTCTATTATGTTTACACAAGTTCAAGTGTAGAAGTAGAGGAGCTGCCATTGCAGACTCACATTTTAGGTTAAAATTCTAGGAAGCCATTGGTCTACAATTGTTACCAGAAGAATAGTGTCAGGACACCTGATACGTACTTACATGATGTAGGTCATTGACTTTTTAAGTAGCTAAAAAAAACAACCCAAAAAGGTCTAGATTCCTCCCGACATGTTCTCTTCTCCCTATAAGTAATATGCTTATAGGGACCAGACCTACCAATTCACTGTCCACACTGCCTGTGTATATGGGCTTCTTTGTGCATCATAGCTGCTTCTCTCCACACACAAGTCAACAGGAAAACACAAAAGCAGCCTATAGTGGTTGATGAACCTTAGGTGGTCAACTACGGGTGACATGCACCTGTCAATGAACAATCTCAGAAGTGTCTCAATATGATGTCACGTAGAAGCTAAATGCATCTTAATGCTAGCTTCATTTGCCCATCAACACAAGCTTAACGAGTGGCCAGGGATTTTCACAGCAGGGAAGAAAAGCATGTGGGTGTGGGGTGACATGTACGGGTGCAGAATTACTACTAATGATCGGAAGAGGCAAAAGGAAATGTGCCTCATGTCATGTTACATTTACCAAGAAATTTCCTGGATTCTAAAGTTTTCCTGAGTTTGAAAGGGTGTGGGGGAAAAAATGCTTACACTATATCCACACTTTCTGACCCAGTTTAAGTTCATCGCTCATAGAATATGATAAAACGTGTTCTGTGAATGCGTTAGTATTAAACTGTAATAAGACTAGAAGAGTGACCTTCTGATTAATGTAGACAAGAAATTTAAGTTGGAGCTGGGTATGTCATCTCAGCTTTCATCCTTGAAGGCGGGCCTGGCAGAGGAATATGGTGCCTTACATTGCTTACTTAGGGTGATAGTTGCTGGATTGTTATGCTGACCCAGTTGCTTAACAAAGCATGCATTTCAGTAAAGTCAGAAGTCCTCATCTGGTTCAGTGAATCAAAGTACTGAAGACTGAAAATTACGATTACACGATAGCCAAAAAAATTTGCATTTTTAAAAACAAAAATCAGCCATGGCAGCCTCCATGTACATCACATGTCCTTCACCATGCAGTCTCTGCTGGCCTATTAGATACATGCTATATAAAACACACCGAGAAGTTAGCCTTCATGCCACAGTAAGTTGTACAATGTTTAACCTGACAAATGGTTCATGACTTTCGTAGCTCCCTTCCCCAAATATATACTAGGAACTCTAAGGGTGCATACATGCTTAATTATCAACTAAAGCACATCCCCCAAGTATACATTTTGAACTACTAGTAAATTACATTAACATTTTACCTTACTGTTGTTCAGTAATTTAATAAATATTTCATATATAGAAATACAGATTCTGCTGCTTGTAGCCATCTGTAGGTTAGGCAGAGCTCTCTCTAATTCTGCTGAACAAGTACCCAAATAAACTTCATGACAACAAAGACCACCTAAAGCCAAGACTGAGCATGATGTGTATATCTAGCAGGCAAAACTAAATTCATTTCTGAATTAAATATAAGTTTTCTTTTTTACATTAATAACACAATGTAAGGTTATTTACATTAGGCTAATCATATTCACATACAGTATCTAAATAAAAAAAAGTGTAAGATTTTGCAGATGTTTGTTTTGGTGACTTGGTAAAATGCTCTATAAGTGTGTAAACTAATGTTCTGAACACGCCCAGCTTGGTTTTGTAGAATGTAGTGCTTCGGTGGCTATAAAGTTGATCCAGAACTATGTGCATTCTATTGCTCTGCTATGATTGGTTAATCACCTTTTCTTGTCCAGTTGACATAGCTCAGGCTCCTGAGTGGAAAAAAAGCATCCTTACACACTTACCTTGTCGCCTGATGGTCAGGCAGGCGGTCGTCACATTCGTAACCAGTCATATTCAGTTCTATGCAACAAACTATGGGGAGTATATTTTTTGTGTTCTCTGGGAAGCCCTGCAGTGCTGACCTAGGCCAATAAAACATCAAAGCCAATCTTCCTGACAGGGGCACTTATGTAAACATGAATACATGTCAAAGCACTGGGCAATAAGCAGCATGACAAGATCCAAGCTTTTGTCTGTGTACATGGGCCTTAAAGCTTACACTGGAAAGTGTGGAAAATGGTCTACATATGCTAAATTCTAATGATATGCTTGGTTGTAGGCTGCTCTAATTCTATCATAATTCCAATTCTCTGCTATGACTGGCTATAGGTTGCTCTAGTTCTCTTGGAATTCCATTGCTCTGCTCTAGTTCTGTCAGAATTCTAACGCCCCCCCACCTCCTATTCTAATAGTCTGCTTGGCTATAAGTTGCTCCATTTCTGTCAAAATTCTAATGCTCTTCTCGGACTGGCTATAGTGCTTTCGGAATTCTAATGCTGTGCTCTGACTGGCTATATGTTGCTCTAGTTCTACAAGGGTTTTAATGTTATTATTGGGTATGGGTACCTGAATAACGTATTTGGATATGAAGCTAGCCTACAGAATGATTTAGGTCTTGTGCAAGTTAAAGGATCAGATTGGATAGGAGTTGTTTTATTGCTTCAACTGCTACTCTATGTCAAATATACATTTATTAGGCTATAAACTGGGAAGATGCATGAAAGTTTACACACGGACCACATACATTAAATGACCCAGTATCAATAAGGCTTAGAATGCTACAATGTAAGTTGTTACTGTATGTTTAAAGAGGAAAACAAATAGAACAGTAAAAATATTATTGCATGTTGTGTGCTACATAACGCATCTAATGTCTGACCACGCTCAATGCCATCTTGTGTCACCGAACACTTTATTGGTAGAACCATTTCAGCTTGTCACATGGCAAAATCCAACAAGACATTAAGGAGGTAATAAAATAGACTGATCTCTAAACGTCATAATGCATTGTATGAGCCCTGGTAGGACACACGGGTTGTAGTTAAGAAAAGGCCATATGCTACAGTTAATTAGAAATATATAAAACATTGATTGCTCTCATGTACAATCTTGGCTCATGCAAACTGGCATCATGGACTGATGACGCCATATCCCGTATTATGTTTCAGCCAGGGAATTTACCGGTTTTGAACTAAAGTTATTAAAGTTCTATTGTAATAAAAAATGGGTTGCCTTCAAAATGCTCAACACTGGCTGGTAGATCTTGTAAAAAAGAAATCACAAGGAGAGTCTATGACTGGAAGGAATCGCGCACTTTGGACTGCAGAGCATCGCAGGTCTTCTTTGCGTCTCCCAGAAGCATTGCTGTGTTGGGCTTGTAGAAGATGGGATTGTCAACAGCGGCATAACCAACACCCAAAGACCTCTTCATCACAATAACCTGTATATTAAAAATGAGAAAAAAAAGCCACATGAATTCGTCACTAAACCCTGAGCGGTTCATAAAACTACTGCTGGGAAGAGAATTGTGCTTTGCATGTTTCCAAAAAGCAATTCCCACACAAATTTGAATATTTTACTAAAAAAGTCATGGTCACAAGGGGATGTGGCTAAATGAGTAACTATCTTTGCTTAAAGTCACCCTGTATTCTACCCATCCCGGACAAAGTTTCCATTTACTGGCAGCACTGCAGGCAGTGTATACTTACCTTCCCTGCATGTCCCTACAGCCCCTATCCATTGACGTGGTGCCCAAGATTCCTGATTCCTTGCCAAATCAAAACAAGGCTATGCATACTCCCCAATACCACCTTCCCAGTCACAGAACTCCAGTCTGGTAAGTGGCTTCTCAGACACTGAATGATGCACTGGGTGGAGACAAGTGCCGCATGTTCCCACATACCCAGAAGCACCATGTATTTCTTAGCTAAGCTAGTAGCAGACCGTGGTGGTAGGGGGTGCACATTTAAAACCCAACTTGTAGCAAAATTCTTTTGCTAGATGGTCTCTCAGCTGGTTTAGAAACAAAAACAACACACCATGTCTTTCACCAGTGTCTCCAGTATATTTATTATTTATGCAAGGAGCCGCTCTGCCGTGATCACAGGTTTCCTGGACTGAGCTTTAACCACCTCCGGGCCGGCCGTAGTAAAAAAACGGCCGGCCCGAGCTCTCTAGATCTGAGCGGGCGTCTTTAGACGTCCGCTCAGACACGCCCCCCCCGCGCGCGCGGGAAATGGCCGAAATTTAAAAACAGGCAGCGATGCCTGTCACCATACAAGCGATCCGCCGGCTGTAGAGCCGGCGGATCGCGTGTAT